>NC_081240.1:6081681-6259181 GCF_902713425.1 Acipenser ruthenus | reverse complement strand
TTATTTTTTTCACATGCTTTTTCATATTTTACTACCTAACCCACAACTATTACCAACATAAACTACCACAGCCATGAAGACACTGCGATCCTTCATACAAGACCCATACTGGACCTTTGAGCTCACCCGAAGATACCCTGGAACTCTTATGTCTGACAGAAGAAGGCCCAGACGAACAGGGATACCTCAGGGCTCTGAACATGATCCCAGGTAAGTGGAATATTGAACTGGCAAGTTTAGTGGCATCCTTCAGATGAGAAGTAAACCGAGGTCCTATTGTAAGTGACTCTGCAGCAGCAGCAGTCGTGATGCATAGTTCAGCCACTAGGCTAGGGAAGTCGCTTTGGATAAAAGCGTCTGCTAAAAGACTAATTAATAATAATAATAATAATAATAATAATAATAATAATAATAATAATAATAATAATAAATGAACTAGACTCTCTATTGAACTTTTCACATAACTGAATGTGGCTGACAATACCACAAAGGAAAGTGTGAGATGTGAGGAGTATGAAAATATGGTTTTCTGAGAAAGAGACAAACAGACAATCTTGCACGTTTCTACATACAAACGAGAACAGAAACCACAAGCATCTGATAGGTAAAAGCAGAACAAGCGGTCGTGTCGGGTTAAGCACAGCAAAAGTGAAACCACAGCCAAAGTTCTGCAACAAGGAGGGTTATAAAGAGTGCATGTGAAACTATGGAGGACTGAGTAATGAAGCTAGTGGAAGACTGACAACAGACCAGAGCTGTACAATAAACACCTGAGCCACTTCTTACAGAGATAGAAATCCTATACTTTGTCTCACACAGGATCGCCATGCTATATTATTGAAATGTATGTGTTCATGGAACTGTGTATATATGGGGTCTCATAATCAAACATTAAATTACTTTAGATTTAAAACTATTGATTTTATATATATATATATATATATTATACAGTAAGTTTGATATATGAATAAATTATACAGATTTACTGTATGCGACAGATTGTATTTTCTAATGCCTACTTGAGGCCTGAAGGAAGGTTAAATATATAAGAACATAAGAAAGTTTACAAACGAGAGGAGGCCATTCAGCCCATCTTGCTCATTTGGTTGTTAGTAGCTCATTGATCCCAGAATCTCATCAAGCAGCTTCTTGAAGGACCCCAGGGTGTCAGCTTCAACAACATTACTGGGGAGTTGGTTCTAGACCCTCACAATTCTCTGTGTAAAAAAGTGCCTCCTTTTTTCTGTTCTGAATGCCCCTTTATCTAATCTCCATTTGTGACCCCTGGTCCTTGTTTCTTTTTTCAGGTCAAAGAAGTCCCCTGGGTTGACATTGTCTATACCTTTTAGGATTTTGAATGTTTGAATCAGATCGCCGCATAGTCTTCTTTATTCAAGACTGACTAGATTCATTTCTTTTAGCCTGTCTGCATATGACATGCCTTTTAAACCCAGGATAATTCTGGTTGCTCTTCTTTGCACTTTTTCTAGAGCAGCAATATCCTTTTTGTAACGAGGTGACCAGAACTGAACACAATATTCTATGTGAGGTCTTACTAATGCATTGTAAAGTTTTAACATTACTTCCTTTGATTTAAATTCAACACTTCTCACAATATATCCAAGCTTCTTGTTGGCCTTTTTTATATCTTCCCCACATTGTCTAGATGAAGACATTTCTGAGTCAACATAAACTCCTAGGTCTTTTTCATAGTCCCCTTCATCAATTTCAGTATCTCCCATATGATATTTATAATGCACATTTTTATTGCCTGCATGCAATACTTTACACTTCTCTATTAAATGTCATTTGCCATGTGTCTGCCCAGTTCTGAATGCTGTCTAGATCATTTTGAATGACCTTTGCTGCTGCAACAGTGTTTGCCACTCCTCCTATTTTTGTGTTGTTTGCAAATTTAACAAGTTTGCTTACTATACCAGGATCTAAATCATTAATGTAGATTAGGAATAGCAGAGGACCTAACACTGATCCCTGTGGTACACCACTGGTTACCTCGCCCCATTTTGAGGTTTCTCCTCCGATCAGTACTTTCTGTTTTCTACATGTTTACCACTCCCTAATCCATGTGCATGCATTTCCTTGAATCCCTACTGTGTTCAGTCTGAGAATTAATCTTTTATGCAGGACTTTGTCAAAAGTTTTCTGGAAATCTAAATAACCCATGTGTGAATGAACATTAGAACGTAATTTTTCTAACAATCCTTTTGATTCCCACTTTGCTTGTTTCCTTAGACAGGTGTCATCTTTGCAGTCTATTGTGGAATTGTAGTCCTGGGCAAAATGCTGGTGCAGCAGAGACCAGATTTAAAATAAATACAAAAATACATGCTTTAAAACAAGTACACCCCCGGTTTAAGTAGAAATCATGTCATTTATTTCATATGAAC
Organism: Acipenser ruthenus; assembly: GCF_902713425.1. Lineage (NCBI taxonomy): Eukaryota > Metazoa > Chordata > Actinopteri > Acipenseriformes > Acipenseridae > Acipenser > Acipenser ruthenus. The sequence continues at coordinate 6,256,773 of NC_081240.1, read as the reverse complement.
AACTGTTTTGATTGAACATATTTTATGACAAGAATTAAGGCTAAAAAATAGGAGGGATTATGTTCAAGAATGGTGGCCAATTAGTTTTTTTTCCTCCAAATTAAGATATGTTTAATGTTTAAGCCCCGCGCTGTGGTGCAGATGCTTTTTGAGCTCCATGCTGCTTTCACAGGCACGGCCCCCAGCCAACCAGGACCCCCCAATCAGGACAGCACTGGCCGAGCCTACATACTCAATTAGTTGCCTAGCAACACATCTCCTGTTGCGCGTCCCAGCAACGTCCATGAAGACACACATCCAGTTAAGAACCAGAGACAGGGTAATCCCTGTCACCGTACATAACATTCTCACTACTGTGGTGCATGTGGGGCTATTTATTAGATAGAACACAATGTGTTCCCTTATGATAAGCTAGCCAATATGGCTTATGCTTATGTAAAGTTCTAGATTGTGTATTGAAAACCTGGTGTTTGAAGTTTTCAATAGTGCCTCACTGCCCCTTTTAAAAAGACGCCCCCTTTCCCTCAGGAACCTCTACACTGGCACTTACCTACAGACACACAGCTTTCTACACTGGCACTTACCTACAGACACACAGCTTTCTACACTGGCACTTTCCTACAGACACACAGCTTTCTCTGATAATTGGTTCTTGAAGGAGAGGTACAGGTACAGCACAAAACTGTATTTGGGCAGTGACGCCTTTGTTCATCTTTTCTCAGCAGTCAGTCATGTTGCTGTTTGTGTACTCGGGTAGTCACATCTTTTGCTGGTGATTTTAATACACACATCACTATATTGTACTCGAATTTAAAGGGTACATAAGGACCTTTTTATTTTATTGTGTTACATGTTCTCATTTGTTGCTACAAATGTTTACGTAAGGTTCTTATATTTTTTTTCAAAAATTTTGGCCACTTTTTAAAACTTTTAAATTGCATTCCCTGCCTCTAGATGGCTTCACATGTACCCGCATGGACTTCTCAGAAAGTTAGGTTACTTACTGTAACCCTGGTTCCCTTTCAATTTGAAGACTACCACCAATGACATTACGTATGGGATATGCCTGCCCATTGGGAAGGTATTGCTGAGCTCTCTATACCAGAGCTGCCGATAGGCCTCTTCCTGGGATGATGCACTCAGTTCCGCCCACCGAGGGGATAAAACTGTCATCCAAAGGAAGCCATTTCTCTTTTCCATCGAACCCATGAGGGCGACCGATCAGACCTCGCAGTTGATGGTCATCTTCTCTTTCAGGGAACCAGGGTTACCTTAATTAACCTAACGTTCCCTTTCAATTCGAAGACGACCACCAATGACATTATGTATGGGATAATGTATACCAGAGCTATTGTGAGGGAGAAGGAACAGCAGCATATGAGGGACGCACTAGCACTGTCTAACCGTCTAAGGTTAGCGGTGTGAACTTACACCCTCAAGGACCCTTGTGCCTACAGAAGGCACAGCAGGATCTACCACATTAATAAGGTAGAACTTGGAGAAAGTATGCGGCGTAGCCCAGCTAGCCGAAGTACAAATATCAGACATCGAGGCACCTGTGAAGAGGGCCCAAGATATAGCCAACCCTCTAGTGGAGTGTGCGGCTACCCTACCAGGTGGGGGCAAGCTAGCACTATTATATGCAGTCGAGACTGTATCCACAATCCAGTGTGACAGACGCTGCTTAGAGAGGGGCTGTCCTAGGGTCCGTATCCTGTGACAGATGAAGAGCTGGTCAGATTGATGCAGAGCTCTTATCCTATGCACATAGCATTTCAGTGCCCGCACTGGGCAGAGGAAATTCAATCTCTCATCCTCGGTTGAAGCAAACGGAGGTGGGTGGAAGGACTCCAGTTCCACAGAGTGATTAATGTGGAAGGCTGTGATCACCTTGCGGAGGAAAGCAGGGTTGATGTGCAGAGACACCCTGCTGCCATCCTCCCAAACACACATGCAGGAGCTATGACAGCGCCTGCAGCTGACTGACCCGCTTAGCGGAGGTGATAGGGAAGAGGAAGGCTGTCTTCATAGACAGGTACTTCAGCTCTATGGAGTGTAAGCGCTCAAAGAGGGCCTTCGTGAGAGCCTCTAGTACAATATTAAGGCTCCATTCAGGGGGAACAGTCCTCCTGGGAGGATGTAATCGCCGAGCGCCTTTAAGAAAATGGGTAGCCAAAAATGCGCGACCGGAGACATTGAATCTACGGGGGCATGGCAAGCAGAGATAGCTGCTAAATACACCTTCAAGGTGGAAGGTGACCTACCAGCATCAAGCAGCGACAATATAAACGTCACCGCCAAAGAATAAAATAAAACAAGGCAAGATATTACATTATTTCTGCAGGAGCCACTGTTCACAACGAAGCAAAACCACTGACAGCTTCCAAAACAGTGGCTTTGATAAGCATACACAAAGACAGAACTAACACCGTGAATGCTTCAAAACTATGGACACGTTTATAGCAAAGAATGAGCGCAGAGAAGCCGGCTCTGGGTGTGATAGCGAATGTTTCTGCATTTGTCATATTGTAACACTATAGAAGACTGTTGAAACATGTTGAAACATTTGTTACCATTTCATGTAATTTGTGTTCGAAGCAGTAAATAACTGTAGAACTTAAAAAATAGCTGGCTTTTAGGTAGGCTATAACGATAAACAAATACTATGTAGACAGCAGTTTAATATTCTTTATCAATGTAAATGGTGTACATGGTCATTTTTTGTTTTGTTTAAAAAAAAAAAGACATTTAATTTATTTTTTAATTTATTATTAATAATATGTATTTTTAATAATGTATTTTCCATTCATAGCCTGCTCGTATTAGGAATGCACGACGTAGCCACTATATCTGAAATACAAGAGTATGTTTGTGTGTGTGCGTGTGTGTCTCTCTGTTTGTGTGTGGGGGGGTGTGTCTGTGTGTGTCTCTGTTTGTGTGTGTGTGTGTGGGGGGGGGGGGGTGTGTGTGTCTGTGTGTCTCTGTGTGCCTGTGCTGCTGTTCAAGACTGTCACATCGCTATCATCACACTGTACAGACCGATACTCAGATGTCGCTCTCATCGCTCGCTGTGCCCTCTAGTACCCACAGACGCAGCACCAGCTCGGTTGTCGGGGAAAAAGCAGACTTAGAACGAGAACGAGAAGGAGAAGACTCGACTGTCAGCATGGAACTGATGATGACACGTTCTCGCACCTCTCTTGTGAACTCGAGCACGGGGAATGGGAACGAGGAGGTGTCTGCTGAAATCACCATGCCGGCTCCCGGCTCTGCCGGCTCACCGAACCTCTTCAAACTGAGAGACAGGACCATTCTTTCAGAGGAGAAGCGCAGGCTGTGCGGCTGGGCGCTCGGCATTGCCCTCTCCGGGATTGTTCTGATGATTCTGCAAACCGAACTTTGCTGGTTCGTCTGCGGCAAGGTAGGCTGCTTCAAATACAAATAAAACAATTCAGTGTACATTTTTTAAAAACATTTCAGTATCTTGTAACGTAAGCTGCTGCAAACGCGCCTTCAGAATTCTGTAACAGTTCAGCTGTCGAACTTTGTCATTTTAAAACATTTTCCTTTCTCAGCGATAGTACGTTTTAGAAGAAAATTGATTATTTCGATTTTGTGTGTGTTAAATCTCATCCATAACTATCAAATGCCCAGTGTTGCTGGGAATTTGACTTTAGATAAGCTATAAAGGAACTTAAAACGCCTGGAATCATTTGCCATTACATTTATTACATTTATGTTATTATTTCTACCAGGGTTGGGTTGAATTCCAATTCATTTTTAAAATCAATTCCCGATTCCCAATTCACATTCACTTTTAATCGATTCCAACGATGCAACGATGAGCAGCATTCTGTTAAAATGCGCTTCTCACGGCGGCCGCACATCACTTCCATTGAAGTCACCGTTTGGTAGTCGATTAAATTGTCTTCAAATGATAGCAACTGAACAATCAACAATTATGTCGTCTCTAAAGTATCAATTGAAATTGCTTCAAAGGAAGTGGGAATTGATTTTCAAAAGGAATTGGAATCGCAAACAGGAATGGATCCCGGATTCCATGAAGCACCTGTCCGTGGATATCCCGATCCTGATCTCAATCGTTTATTGAACCAATTAGAGCTGCATCCAGACCCTGCAGTGGTGCATGATCTCATTGTACCTGAGAATGGCCCTCCAGGACTGACCGGAGACCCCCGATCCAGGGTGATTTCCCAGCGTGCTCTAACATGCGCTAAAAGACAGCGGTGTTTTATTTAGGAAAAAATAAATAAAATCTATAGGCACCTGTCTTCACTTTGTTAAAACTTTGTTTTGACCGAAGCGGTTTAAACTCACGTCGGGACATATTTCCAAAACGTTTACTCCAGTCTTTAATTCACTCCTATTTTTAAAAGCGCTTTTAAAATATTATTATTATTATTATTATTATTATTATTATTATTATTATTATTAACACCTGTTAATTTTACAAAACCAGAACCGAACAACTAAGGGATGCATTTCCGGTTCTCTGAAGCGCTCTCGAAGTGTTTTGGTGTCTCATTCTGTAGCCTGATTTACCTGATTTTTCTCCTTTTAAAAATAGGAGTTAATTAAAACGGGGGAAACGCTTTGGAAATACAGCCCGTCACTTTCTTCACCCGCTGGGGTGCCCTTGTCTTCATTTGTCATTTGGAGCATTTTTAATTGGCATCTACCTGCGTTTAAACGTTATCTAATATTGTGACGAAAACTTCCTAGAATTGTATTAACTGCACAAGTCAAGTCTAAATGCGATATGTCAAATTACATAAATAAATACAGCTTGTGTTCGGAATTTCATAGAAAATCATTTGGTAGCTAATTTTGTTAAATGTAACGCGCTGCTTCACGTTTGAAATAATCGAGGTTTCCAATTAAGAAGCATTGTGACGCGTGGAACCCTGAATGATTCTATTTACTGCTGGCTATTGGCTGCGTGTGAACGCATTGAATCCCCGGACGCTCAGTGTTCGGTGGCTGCTTATTCAAGGTAACTCGCTCTATCACTTGTAGCCTATTGCATAGCGTGAGGGTTACTGGTCGTTTAGAACATATGTATTGTCTGTCACCTGTTTTGTATTGTCCTGATAATTTTAATTAATCAAGTAAATTAGTTGCTTGTTAGGAGGGGAAATAAAGGTATAGGAGAAATGGGAGGAGGAGGTTGCGACGCGAAACGGGAGCGCTGAGTTAAGCGCAGCTCGAGAAGTAAAGAAAGAAATAAGTAAAGAGAGAAAGGGGTTCGAGAGTTTTTTTGTGGTATACTATGCCACGGATTTTGGAAAGTTAAACCTGTGTGCGTTTGTGGTTTTGAAGGCGTATGTAGCATCAAAAGCGAACTTGATCTGAATTGGCTGTTTCCACTTACTGCAGATGATGTGCAGGTTCACCGACCAAACTAAGTAAGGCAAAACCTTCTTCCTTTAGCGGTTGTGATATTTTCCCCTCGAATAGTACTGCATGTAAATTATATTTTAAATATTAATTATAATTATGTTGGTTTAATGGGGTGGGACATTAGAACTGAAGGATAACGTTATAAAGTATTATTGCAGTCTGCTTGTAGTATGTTATTGAATATCTAGAGGGGTGTGTGTTGATTGCTGACTGGGTTGTTAGCGCAGCCTACAAGGGTTTTGCAAGTGTGTGGATTTATTGAGAGTGTTTATGTTTGTTGTTGGTTTGTTATTGCACATTGAGTTTTATGATGTTCTTTTGAGTGTGTGAGTTTGATTTGATGTCTTGCAGTTTGATTATTATTAAGCACTTTAGTTTGGAGTTCCTTTATTATTTGATTATTTGTTAAACCCTTCTAGGTGTGCTCACATTTATTGTGCGCATTTAACCTCCCCATTCTACTAAAGCTTTGATTGCACAACGTCACTTTATATTGTTGCTACTGTTTGTGATTACTGAAAGATATTTAATTCAATATGATTAATTAGACTAGCAAATAAATATCATTGGTTTTTATTTCTTGTGTAAAATTGGTATTCTTTGAGCTCCCCGGTTCCTTTGTTCTTTTATTGCTAATATCCAGACCTCACTGGACAACAAAGGTGGTGGCAGCGGTTGCGCTACCCGAACCCGAACGATCTCGCCTGTAGACAGGGAGTGAGCGTTACACCTGTACTCAATACATGCCTATACGAATACCAGCATGACCGCAACTCCGCTCGGTTCAAATAACACGTTATTTATACACTGAAATATTATCCATACTGGTTTCTCTAGTACCCCACTGCATCGATTATAATAGAAATAAACAAAGTCGGATTTCTTACCTAACCAAGTAAACACCGCGCTGTTGCTGTTTCTGCTTCCTCCTCTCTCGAATGAAGACACGCCTATTTCATTACGTCACAGCGCCCCCTTTACTGTGAGATCAATCCGGTGTCAGACTGGAAAATAGTTCAAACAGATGCTTATTTCTAGGGCTGGGCAACGATATGAAAATTGCATATCGTTATCATGCACGTATTTCAGTATCGATAATACTGAAGTCTTGCAAAACACAGAAATATAATAACGCAATTACAATATCAAACATATAGGATACAGACGCTAACAGATATTTACATATGAAATTAATCTAACTTGTTTGTGTTATAATTGAAATTTGTGTGTGTGTTTTTTACATTGAAGTTGTCGTCGTTTCTTGATTTGTGTGTTTTTTCTCTTATGATTTGAATATTGGTTTGTGTACCAACACTTAATAGTTTTATTTGATGTGTTTAGTTGCACATATTGGTTTTAAATGTAATACTGATTGCTTATTTGAAGTTTGGTTTATTATTGTATGGTAATTTAACTGAAGGCCTAACTGTAACATATAGTAATCTGACTTGTTCTATGAGAACTGACTGGATCTTTGTTGATTGTTGTAACTGTTTTTCTACCATTGTCCACTTTGCCAGTACTAAATTGTATACCCAGATCATTTTTATACTCCTTTTTGAATATAGCTGTTTCCTGGTGCTTCACTCTGTTCCCTAGCTACCATAACCTATATAACAATCTGCTTCTAGAGTTATTTATCGACCGTCCCGGTTAAACAAAGGTGGTGGCAGCTACACGCTACTCTGTTTCAATCCAGTTGTAACACAACCTAGCCAGGACAGGTTCCGTTACAATATGTAAGTACATTTATTTTCTGTCAACTTAAAACATTTGAAATGGTTTACATGGGAGATATAATGGTTGGGAGTGTTCCGTCTATAGACAGTTTTCTGTCTTAAATATTTTGGGAACTGAAATGAAAAATTTCAGCTTCTTGCAAGTTACCGTGAAGAAATAGCCATGTTATTTTCCTTCAGTATTTCACACTATTAAAAAAACAGTATTAAAAAAAAAAGATGCAAATTACAAGGTAAAATAGACTAAATTGAATTAAGATTTAAGATGTTTATTTTCAAAACTACAATAAATAAATCAAGACTCAGTGAGGCCCTCCTCCATCCATCTTATGGCTTACATACACCTACACAAAACATTAAAATACCTATTATTATTAATAATAATAATAATAATAATAAACAATTCTCCATCTTTTTTTACGCACACAGAAAAATTTAACTGACAATAAAATAAAGTAAACTAATAATAAATACACGGCTGATTAATAACTACAACTAAATAAACTCGCTGTTCTTTGCACAAACAAAATAAAATATGAATGGCTAAATAATACACAAATAAAATAAATCATGATAAAATACATGGCTAAATAACTAACTTACAGCTAAATCATGCCTCTCTCTCTCTTTACACACATATACAAAGTTAAAAAAAAAAAACTAATAAAATACAAAATAATTACCGAAAGTTTAAATAAATTAACGGCTAAATAATATTAACTAACGTTACAGCTAAGAATAATACGTCCTAAAAAAAAAATACAAACAACAAACATATCGAAAGAATATTCAACATGTACTGCTGATGTAGTTTCGCATCGCACGCAGTATGTCTATTTTCTCCTGAGGAGAAACAACTTAAAGGGGGAAAAGAAACTAAAATGAACACGAACAGAAGTGAAACCAACTTAAATATTTGTATTTTATTTCTGTTATATGCTAGTACAGTAGTTACTCTTGTTTGGATCTTACAAAGTTAGCCTAGCTAGCAAGCAAGCAAACACACAGAGACAGACATGACGCAGCGACTTTGTTTTTTAACCCAAAAAATATAAAGTTTTAAACAAAATAAGGAAAAAATAATACGACTAATTATTTTAAGTGTTTACCTTTTAGGTTATGTGCTGATTACACCGTGTAACAATTTTTTTTTTTTTTGGTTCCTGGGTAGTAAGTGTTATTTCCTAATTGCTTATGCCTCAAAAGTATAGAAAATGGCTATTATTCCCCACAAACTTTGCTTTTGTGACATAGGACAGTGATATTTTGAAATTTACCTATTTTCCAGAACATTCCAGATAGATTCAGTGCTGAGTAAACTTGAAGTAACTTCTAGAACTTCCAGTAATATAAATAGTAGTATAAATACAGGGGCCTTAAGCCCACCAGTTCAGTTTAGTTGCAGCTGCCTAAGTGGATACATATCTGCATTTTTCTGAGATGGCATCAAGGTCTTCAAAATGGTGGCATTCCTGATGGGTCTCCAAGGTGGTTTTACCAAGTTTCCCTGCATCTTTGCCTTTGGCACAGCAGGGACACCAAGGCGCACTACCACAGGCGGGACTGGCCACAGCGGACCGAGTTCTCTGTGGGGAGGAACAACGTCAAGTGGGAGCCACTGGTGGACCCCCGGAAGGTGCTGATGCCACCACTGCACATCAAATTGGGCCTTATGAAACAATTTGTCAGAGCTCTAGATAAGGAGTCTGCAGCCTTCAAATACCTTCAAGACTTCTTCCCTAAGCTGTCTGAGGCAAAGGTCAAAGCCGGTGTCTTCGTCGGACCACAGATAAAGAAGATCCTGGAGTGCAATGAATTCCCCAAGAAGCTCACTAGTAAGGAGAAAGCGGCTTGGAACAGCTTTGTCGCAGTGGTTCGGGGCTTCCTGGGCAATCACAAGGCCGAAAACTATGTGGAGCTGGTTGAGACTCTGGTGAAGAACTACGGCACAATGGGCTGTAGGATGTCCCTCAAAGTCCATATCCTTGATGCTCATCTTGATAAATTCAAGGAGAACATGGGAGCGTACTCAGAGGAGCAAGGCGAGCGCTTCCACCAGGATATACTGGACTTTGAACGCCGCTACCAAGGACAGTATAACGAGAACATGATGGGAGACTACATTTGGGGGCTGATTCGTGAAACTGATTTACAGTATAATCGTAAATCTCGAAAAACTACTCGCTTCTAAATCTTTTGTAGTCATTTTTGTATTACTTTAGTATAAATACATGTTAATTTGGATTCATATATTTCTGACTGTTTACGAAAAGACACATTCGCCCGTTTTCTCATTGGAAATAGGTAAATTTCAAAATATCACTGTCCTGGTCACAAAAGCAAAGTTTGTGGGGAATAGCCATTTTCTATACTTTTGAGGCATAAGCAATTGGGAAATAACACTTACTACCCAGGAACAAAAATTGTGTTACATAGTGTTATCGGTCCTAGAATTGTAGATGAATAACTTCGAGTCCGCTGCCACACCCATCCTAGCCTTAAACCAATGGAATAATGACACGGCCTGTGGTCATGACCCAAACACACACAAAACAAGATAGCTGATTGGACGGCTGAGAAATGACCTTTTTGTCATCATGAATTTTTCAATGAAATTAGAGCGCGTCGGCTGGAAAGGCTTAAGCGAGGTTTCGGGGAAATACATAAAGAAAAAAGGGAGTGTATATTTTAACACTAGTACAAGAAGACTATGTACGGAATTAAAATGAATGCACTATAGAATAGTTTTAATTTAATTGGTTTAAAAGCAAACAAGATTATCCATAAACTAATATTAACAGAAAATAAATATAAAAAGAGAATTTCGAAAAAAGCTGCCGGGAAGCACTGTCGCTGCTGATTGGTTGTTTCTATGCGCTTTGAAAAGGGAGTCTCGTCTTCCAGAATATCACTTACAAAGTGCGCCATCAAAAATAAAGTTTCTAAAGAAGATGATTTCAGCAAGCTAAATCTCCACACGAACACTTGTCATGTGACACTTTCTATATTGGCTTGCTAGTTTGCAATGGGCTGCTGGTCCGCGGCGGTGCGGCACTGAGCGCTGGTTTAACGTTACAGGTGTTCTACACCAGCGCCAGTAGGCACTGAGCGCTTTTCACCTCCAGTGACAGTGTGTCACTGACGCTGGCATGCGTATCGGGTCTCCAGACACTAAAATGGGGTGCTACCGTTAGAAGGATAAATGCATACACCTTGGCTTCTAGCAGAAGAGGGGCAGCCCCCAACTCGCAACAATTGCATACAAAATTCCGCTACTTTACCACTTCAATGCATGTACAACCGCGAGGATCGGGTGGTTTTGTCGCATTCGCTCGGACGGACACGAAAGTAAACATGTGTTTTATAAGAACATCTTTTCAATCTGAGTAAGTATATGTGTATGAGCTGTGGGCTTTAGATTAACCATAGACATTGAAAACTTGATAAGTATTTAGAGTTTTTATCTTACCCTCTCCTGGTCAAGGATCGGACTGAATACAAAGGAATAAAAGCAGTTCTTGTATATTGTCAATCACTGACGTCCAGGCTTAGTATAGAAGTTTTAGAATTCTCTCTCTCTCTCTCTCTCTCTCTTTCTCAAAAGATCAGCGTTTACCCTTGCACAATCTCAGAAAGCACCTATCGCAGTAGGCAGATTTCTATTCGTCTGAAAACAAGGGAAAACACCTTTTTTCACAAACATTTTTTTTAAAATAAATACTACTTTGCAGATACAAATATAAGCTAAAGAATTAATACTTTTACATATCAAATATCCTTTTCTCCCAAAAAGTTGTGATTAGCTATGATTTATAAAAACCTCTATTTTTTTAATTAGTAGCCTGACTCAGTTACAACCTTTTTTCTTTTAAAAGGTTTGAAATGCAGACTATATGTATCAGTAAAACAAAGTTTTTTCCTCTCATTTCCTCTGTACATGTATTTTTTTTTTCTTGTTTTGAGTTTTAAAAGGTCACACAGGATTCCCTGCCTCCAATCTTTTCAGACCAGAAAGCGGGTCGCCCGATATATGAAGCCTCGGCTCAGAACAGAAAGCACAGAGGTATGGATAACGGGCAACATAAATTACTCCCCAATATTAGATGCTGAAATTTAAACCCAATAAAGATTATATATATATATATATATATATATATATATATACAGTGCCTTGCGAAAGTATTCGGCCCCCTTGAACTTTGTGACCTTTTGCCACATTTCAGGCTTCAAACATAAAGATATGAAACTGTAATTTTTTGTGAAGAATCAACAACAAGTGGGACACAATCATGAAGTGGAACGAAATTTATTGGATATTTCAAACTTTTTTAACAAATAAACTGAAAAATTGGCCGTGCAAAATTATTCAGCCCCCTTAAGTTAATACTTTGTAGCGCCACCTTTTGCTGCGATTACAGCTGTAAGTCGCTTGGGGTATGTCTCTATCAGTTTTGCACATCGAGAGACTGAAATTTTTGCCCATTCCTCCTTGCAAAACAGCTCGAGCTCAGTGAGGTTGGATGGAGAGCATTTGTGAACAGCAGTTTTCAGTTCTTTCCACAGATTCTCGATTGGATTCAGGTCTGGACTTTGACTTGGCCATTCTAACACCTGGATATGTTTATTTGTGAACCATTCCATTGTAGATTTTGCTTTATGTTTTGGATCATTGTCTTGTTGGAAGAGAAATCTCCGTCCCAGTCTCAGGTCTTTTGCAGACTCCATCAGGTTTTCTTCCAGAATGGTCCTGTATTTGGCTCCATCCATCTTCCCATCAATTTTAACCATCTTCCCTGTCCCTGCTGAAGAAAAGCAGGCCCAAACCATGATGCTGCCACCACCATGTTTGACAGTGGGGATGGTGTGTTCAGGGTGATGAGCTGTGTTGCTTTTACGCCAAACATAACGTTTTGCATTGTTGCCAAAAAGTTCGATTTTGGTTTCATCTGACCAGAGCACCTTCTTCCACATGTTTGGTGTGTCTCCCAGGTGGCTTGTGGCAAACTGTAAACGACACTTTTTATGGATATCTTTAAGAAATGGCTTTCTTCTTGCCACTCTTCCATAAAGGCCAGATTTGTGCAGTATACGACTGATTGTTGTCCTATGGACAGAGTCTCCCACCTCAGCTGTAGATCTCTGCAGTTCATCCAGAGTGATCATGGGCCTCTTGGCTGCATCTCTGATCAGTCTTCTCCTTGTATGAGCTGAAAGTTTAGAGGGACGGCCAGGTCTTGGTAGATTTGCAGTGGTCTGATACTCCTTCCATTTCAATATTATCGCTTGCACAGTGCTCCTTGGGATGTTTAAAGCTTGGGAAATCTTTTTGTATCCAAATCCGGCTTTAAACTTCTCCACAACAGTATCTCGGACCTGCCTGGTGTGTTCCTTGTTCTTCATGATGCTCTCTGCGCTTTAAACGGACCTCTGAGACGATCACAGTGCAGGTGCATTTATACGGAGACTTGATTACACACAGGTGGATTCTATTTATCATCATTAGTCATTTAGGTCAACATTGGATCATTCAGAGATCCTCACTGAACTTCTGGAGAGAGTTTGCTGCACTGAAAGTAAAGGGGCTGAATAATTTTGCACGCCCAATTTTTCAGTTTTTTATTTGTTAAAGTTTGAAATATCCAATAAATTTCGTTCCACTTCATGATTGTGTCCCACTTGTTGTTGATTCTTCACAAAAAATTACAGTTTCATATCTTTATGTTTGAAGCCTGAAATGTGGCAAAAGGTCGCAAAGTTCAAGGGGGCCGAATACTTTCGCAAGGCACTGTGTGTGTGTGTGTGTGTGTGTGTATATATATATATATATATATATATATATATATATATAATATATATATATATATATATATATATATATATATATATATAGCAATGCAGGCTAAAATAGAACACAGAGTCCATATGGTACATGAATAGTCTGTATTGGGAGAAGTGTTTATCGCAGCAGTCCCATAACCAAGTGTCTTCTGTTCATCCAGGTAAAGAATTCAGGTTTTATAGAGTTCCATATTCCTGACTCGGGAGGGCGAAGATGAACACATGCTGTCATCCGAAGCGTGTGCCGTCAAGCCGACCGCTTTTTGTCACACTGCGAACTCACCATGCAGCCACCCAAGAGCTACAGCATCGGAGGACAACACAGCTCTCGGGCAGCTTACAGGCAGGCACCCGGCCAGACTACAGGGGTCGCTGGTGCGCGGTGAGCTGAGGACACCCTGGCCGACCTAACCCTCCCTCCCCCCTGGCGACGCTCGGCCAATTGTGTGCCGCCCCCTGGGAGCTCCCGTCCTCGGTTGGCTGTGGAATAGCTTGGACTAGAACTCGAGACGTCCACACTATAGAGTGCATAGACCTGTCCTAACTATTCTTTATCACTGCTACAGTGGTATTGCAGTATAATTCAACACACTCTCAGGAGCAGGACATGGAAATAGTTATCAAGGAATCTCTGGAAAATGTGTTCAATTTAATACAATGAAGAGACATACATTTGTGTTCTTGACAATTTTTATTTCTTTTTCAAAGATGCTTTTAAACTCTTATTCGTGGTGATACAAGATGTACTAACATGCAAAGGAAATGTATTATGATTTATAGTTCTAAATATGTTTTGCCTCATTGATTGCTAAAAAAGAAAACTGTGTACAAGTGACTATGAAATGAAGAAAGTAGGAGAAAATATTTTTAAAAGGAGAAAGCAATGTAAAAAGAAAACACATTAAAATAATCATGTTTAAAATCAAGAAGATATTGGTTCAGGAAATAATATGCACAGGACATACCCTTGAATATCAAACAGATTATAAAATACTACAAAAGACGTATCTGGTTATTTCTGTTTGATTATTTTCCTCATTCTGTGGTTCTGATGTTGTACGGCTGGTTCGACTTGTCTTAATTATTTTTTTTATTCCACTTTTATTCAAGGCTGCCTTATTGGACATCATCTTCACATTTTGCTGTTTTAGACTGCAGGCTGCCTCACTGAACATGTTCTTGGTGTAGTACCCCCTATTGTTATTTTTTACCATTTTGTCTATTTCCTTTATCAGGTCAGTTGCCTGAGTGCAACTGCTCTTGTCTTTATTGTTAAAGACGCGATACCTTCTTCCACATTCCCAAATAAGCTCCTGCAGATTCCCTCCTTCAGCTCCCTCAATGTACTCCTCAATTGTCATGCCATCTTCCAAACTGTCTCCATGGGTGAAAAGCACCATCATGTACTGGGCAACACTGTCACCGAAAATCATCTTCACTGCTTCCCTCTCAATCTGGGTGTATCGACCTATTTCTATCACCAACAGAAAAACATGGGGTCCCGGGGCTGACAGAGTCATGCAACTCTCAATCTCCTGTTCAATTTTATCTTGACTGAGCTCTGTGCCAAACAGGCTGGGAGTGTCAATCACAGCTACATGTCTCCCTGCAACTACTCCTGTCTTTTTCTCACACTTATTAGTTATGGAAGTGGGGCTGATTTTCGACTCAAACTCCCTTCTTCCCAGGATGGTGTTCCCTGCTGCACTCTTCCCAACGCCAGTCTTCCCAAGCAGCACAATCCTCAACTCTGCAGGGACAAGAAACAAATCATAGAAATGACTTCTATTCAGGAATAACTTCGCTTTCCTAAATGCAAACTAAACAACTAAAAACTTCAGGAGAGTGTTAGAAAAAATATTTTCTCATTACTCACTTCACCCATAGTTGTGTGCTGTTGTCAAATAAGACCACTCCCTGGGTATTCAAAGTTAATTATATACTTATTTTAATGAGTAGTGGGAATTATTTGTCTGTAAATAATATTACTTTGATTTAATGGTGGCCTAGAATGAATGCTGTGTTCAGATATCAAAGAAAGGTTAACACTAGAAGCGCCAAGCCGGTCAATTTGTCAGTTTTGGTTGTTAAAATTGAATTACTCTGTATTCCTGAATACACTGCGCTTGCCCGTTTGTGACTTTTCCTAAATATATGTATTGCATAGGCTGACACCGTTTTGAACCGTATATTCACAAAAAAAGAAAGTTATAAACACGTTTACCTAGAATCGCTAAAAACTGCAATTTTGACCGGTTATTAATACATATATAAATCAAATATAGCATATAATCCTACCTGTCCTTTACAACAGAATCAGTCCCACGACCAAGTGGCGATCAAGTAGCGTCTATAAGTCTACATTTTTTCAGGTAGCCTACTTCAGATCAAGGCTTGCGCGCACCTTTACACTCGACTACACTGTTCAGGCACAGCGACTGTACCACCATCAGTGTATACAAGTGCAAAAAGAACAAAACTGTAGTTATTCTCAGCTCGTTGCACAAAGAAGTTGCAATCGGGACCGATTCCAAACAAAAACCTGATACAGTGGAATACTACAATGTTACAAAGTTCGGTGTGGATGTGCTGGACCAGATGGAACGGCAGTATTCAGTCAAAGTTGGAACTCGTCTGTTTCTTTGGCTGTGTTTTACATCTTTGACCTGGCAGCCATCAAACCGTATGTTTTATGTAAGTAATGCAGAGGGGACAACTACAACAGGAGGGACTTCATCTTGCAGTTAGCCATGGAGCTTCGGCAATCATATATGCACCAGAAAAGTGCAAATGCCCCTCACCCTTCTGGACCTGCTGCAACCGCTGCACAGTAGACAGCTGGCAGGTATTGCATGTTATGTAAATAGCGTATTGGAATACAAACTTCATATGTTGGTGAAAAAAACACCTGTTTACGCATTTGTTTGTTTTGAAAATATCTAATTTTATTATACTTTTTCATTTTTTGAGAAACATAGAAACCCCAAATCTTATCAAAATAAATACACGTTTGCCCTTGCATTAGAGGTTTGAACAGATTGGGTCCTTTATAGATGAAGCCTGTCATCTATTCCATTGTGGTATAGAATTGATGAGGGATACAAATGAATTAACAAATAAATGAAAAAAGTAAACATACCCTGGTGATCCCTGGTTTGTGCCTGGGGGGCGCCGTGATCTGATCTGCCTCGCTCTGCAAGGGAAGCAATAAGTTAGGCTTTTTCATTAACTGCTGCTTTTATCATATAATAGAAGGGGGCATGGGAATCCAACTTCACATACATAAAAGTATTTTCTCAGTTTGCAAACGGATTTTGTACGTGTCCGCTATACACTATATATTTTCTAATAAAAAAATGTGTCTTTAGTAACTTTAATAACAAAAAATAAAAGACTACTGTGACAGGCGTAAGAGGGGATCTCTGTGGGAGTTCGCCCTCCCTACCACTGACAGCGCTGTGGAGCCGCGGCCGTGCACAGATTAGCCGGGTGGTTTCGGGAATGGCGGAATATCCGTCATGAGGCGGAATGAGGAAGTGCGGGGCCGGCGAGTCGGGCAACTGCCATCAGCTGTGCAGCCCTCACCGATTGGTAGAGGAGGGGGCGCTGGCTGATTGCAGCATTTAAACAGCGCTGTGTTCAGTATTCGCTCTCCCTGGTTTGGCTTGTATGAGAGGTGCTGTGTGATTCATTTTGCTGACTTGTTGGGAATACCGTGTTTACCGTTTTGTGTACCAGCAGCGTACAGCGGAGTGGAGTAACTTGCTGTCTACCCCGGAACCCTTTGAAGCCAGCCGCTGCCTTGCCCTTTGTTTACATCCTTGTGAGGGAGCTGACGGGAGGATACCCGCGGATACGAGACGCAACTGACCCGGGACACAGTTGTATCCGGACGTTGTGTTGCATTGTGTACTGTATTGTTTATTTTAAGCTTTGTTTACCGTCGCTGGTATTCAGGCGGTTTCTTTTGTTATTTTTTGTGAAACAAATAAATAACCCTGACGGCTGCTCTCGGTCCCGGCGGTGAGACGAGGATTAACCAACCGACCTAAATCGCTCAGCCAATTGTGCAACTCCCAGTACAGCCGGCAGTGGAATAACTCAGGTTCAAACCAGTGATCTTTGGGCTATAGGGCAGATCCTGCAGTCAGAGGAGGGCTTTTACTGGAATGACCACAAGAGACCCGTTCATTTATCTGTATTTGATTTCCTGTTTCTGTGTCAGTCCAAATGCATGCAGTTGCAACTTAGGACTGCTTTACTTTTTATATTGTGTTGAATTGGTAATGTTCGCAGCACTAAGCAGAGCTGCTTTCAGAAGATGTTAACTCATTTGTCTTTACACACCCCCATTGCACAGTCATCCAAATCGCATCGGAGAATGATACCACACCCCAAAATATGAGATGAAATGGTTTTCTTAAGACATGTCTTGCACCACGCCTTCAGAAAACCATTTCATCAGTGGAATTTTTTTGTAGCTGTCAGCTCCATTTATGCTCCAGAGAAGCAGGAGCAAGCTGTTTAGGATAGACCCTAGGGTGATGGAATGTGAGAATACAATGTAAATGTAAACCCTGTTATTAGAGAAAGCAGTAAACACAAGAGCACTCACCTAGGGTTGGTCTAGCGCTGGAGCTGTAGTCTTGCTGCTGGGTGAAACCTGGAAATAAACAAGAGAAAAGATAAACTGTTTAAAAACAACAATGCTGAATGTTATCTGAAACAAAGAAGTATTGCGTTTGTGCATTATATGTAAATACAGACGTGCTCAAATTTGTTGGTACCCCTCCACAAAAAACGAAGAATGCACAATTTTCTCTGAAATAACTTGAAACTGACAAAAGTAATTGGCATCCACCATTGTTTATTCCATATTTAATAGAAATCAGACTTTGCTTTTGATTTTTTATTCAACATAATATTGTAAATAATAAAACAAATGAAAATGGCATGGACAAAAATGATGGGACCGCTAACCTAATATTTTGTTGCACAACCTTTAGAGGCAATCACTGCAATCAAACGTTTTCTGTAGCTCTCAATGAGACTTCTGCACCTGTTAACAGGTAGTTTGTCCCACTCTTCCTGAGCAAACTGCTCCAGCTGTCTCAGGTTTGATGGGTGCCTTCTCCAGACTGCAAGTTTCAGCTCTTTCCATAGATGTTCGATAGGATTCAGATCAGGACTCATAGAAGGCCACTTCAGAATAGTCCAATGTTTTGTTCTTATCCATTCTTGGGTGCTTTTAGCTGTGTGTTTTGGGTCATTAGCCTGTTGGAGGACCCATGACCTGCGACTGAGACAGAGCTTTCTGACACTGGGCAGTACGTTTCGCTCCAGAATGCCTTGATAGTCTTGAGATTTCATTGTGCCCTGCACAGATTCAAGGCACCCTGTGCCAGGCGCAGCAAAGCAGCCCCAAAACATAACCGAGCCTCCTCCATGTTTCACTGTAGGTATGGTGTTCTTTTCTTTGAAAGCTTCATTTTTTCGTCTGTGAACATAGAGCTGATGTGACTTGCCAAAAAGCTCCAGTTTTGACTCATCTGTCCAAAGGACATTCTCCCAGAAGGATTGTGGCTTGTCAATATGCATTTTAGCAAATTCCAGTCTGGCTTTTTTATGTTTTTCTGTCAAGTGGAGTCCTCCTGGGTCTTCTTCCATGGAGCCCACTTTCGCTCAAAAAGCGACGGATGGTGCGATCAGAAACTGACATACCTTCACCTTGGAGTTCAGCTTGTATCTCTTTGGCAGTTATCCTTGGTTCTTTTTCTACCATTTGCACTATCCTTCTGTTCAATCTGGGGTCGATTTTCCTCTTGCGGCCGCGCCCAGGGAGGTTGGCTACAGTTCCATGGACCTTAAACTTCTTAATAATATTTGCAACTGTTGTCACAGGAACATCAAGCTGCTTGGAGATGGTCTTGTAGCCTTTACCTTTACCATGCTTGTCTATTATTTTCTTTCTGATCTCCTCAGACAACTCTCTCCTTTGCTTTCTCTGGTCCATGTTCAGTGTGGTGCACAAAATGATACCAAACAGCACAGTGACTACTTTTCTCTATTTAAATAGGCTGAATGACTGATTACAAGATTGGAGACATGTGTGATGCTAATTAAAGAAACTAATTAGTTTGAAATATCACTATAATCCAATTCTTTATTATCTTTTCTAAGGGGTACCAACAAATGTGTCCAGGCCATTTTAGAATATCTTTGTAGAATAAGCAATAATTCATCTCTTTTCACAGCTTCTTTGCTTTATTCTATGACATACCAAAGGCATGCAAGTATACATGATAAAATAGCTTTTAATTTCATCACTTTTCAGGAGGAATGAAGCATTATTTCAATGAGCTGTAAGGGTACCAACAAATTTGAGCACGTCTGTATACACAAAAAAACAATGTGATGTTCCCGTTCCCATTTAAATACGCTGTTTCTGCTATTTAAATGTTTGATTTGATCATAAATACAACTTTGGAGTTTTATACAATCTTTTCTTTCATTATCGTATCACAGCTGTTTAAAACGCTACCGGTCAAAATGCGGCGCTTGTATGTAGTTCAAAATTTCAGCACTTCTAGTGTTAAGGTATTGTTTTCTAACTCTGCTAAAAAAAGACAATAAAGAAACGTGCAAGCCCCTAAAACACACACAGAACTATTTAGAATAAAACCTGCAGTGCCAAATCCCCATCCCCAGTGAGAAAAAAATAAATACTTGAGCTTGAAGGCTGAAACAGCCGTGATGCAGAACTGGAAGGTGTTTAAATCAAGCTGTACTGCTTAATCTTAAACACATGGAGGATGCTCTGGCGGTTCTGCTAGATTTGTGAGGACAACAAACTATCATCAGTGTTGTTATTCTAGAGGAAATGGGAAATGGGAAATGGAGGCCGGGGGGCATTTGGTTTCAATTCAGGCTGTACCACTGGCCACCACGATGTGCAATAGCAGTATAACCTTGACTGGTCTGTCCAACATCATCAAAGCATTGCCAGTGGTGATGTAAGGCTGCACTTTATTAGTAATAGTTGTTTTTTTTAATTATTTGTACGTTTATTTACTTCATCACGTTTTTTCTTTTTTTTGCCCATTAGATCCCCATATTGTATTAGTTCCTTTGCTCATCCCTCCGTGCTGATTGGCTTCCCTGAGATGCTCCTTTGCGTCCTCATCCTTTGGAAGATATTTTCTGTAGCTCTCCTAGTTCAGAACTTGTATCATGCATGTATAATAAGCTAAAAATTGTATCTCGGGAGTGACGGGCACTTCCTTACATATGTTCTGGGATTGCCCAAAAATTGTTACCTTTTGGCAGTTTGTTATTAGTTTATTTAGCAGACGCCTTTATCCAAGGCGACTTACAGAGACTAGGGTGTGTCAACTATGCATCAGCTGCAGACTCACTTACAAACACGTCTCACCCGAAAGACGGAGCACAAGGAGGTTAAGTGACTTGCTCAGGGTCACACAAGAAGTCAGTGGCTGAGGTGGGATTTGAACCGGGGATCTCCTGGTTATAAGCCCTTTTCTTTAACCACTGGACCACACAGCCTCCTACACCCAGTAGAGAACTATGTGTTCTCTACTGGGTGTGGCTGTGCCCCTATCTCCTGAGGTACTCCTGCTGGCTGATGATTCCCGGATGGTGTTGACATCACACTCCAGGTGACTTTTCCTGGCAGGGATGACGGCAGCCAAGAAAACTATTCTGAAGGGATGGGTGGAGCAGTCTATTTCTTTCTCTTCTGTCTGGTTAGATTACTTTTACAAGATTATTATTTTAGAACGATCCATGGCTCGGCTGCACTCAGCCTCTGCTGGCACGATGGCAGCATGGGACTACTTTGTGGAACAGGTGGCACAGCTATTTTACTTTTAGTTTTGTATTAGCTTTTCACCTTTTAATTTTTATTTGTTGTGTTTTGTGTACATTTTCTCTTTTTATTGTTATTGACTGTATTATTATTGTTTTCTTTTTGTGTTTGTTTCATTTGTTTTAATTGTATAGATGTGTTCCTTCCTTGTCCCCTTCCTGGGGGTGGGGTTAACATTTAAAATAAAATTAATAAAAATAAAAATAACTGTGATACGCCTTGCTCCTTAAACATTTCACCTCTAAAACATAGAGCAAGTGATCATCTACCAGGATATACCAATATATTTAGTGAGCAAAGCGTTCTAGTGGGTGAAATTGAGCGATGAAAACATGCTCCCCCCCCCATGGTGAGGTGTGCTTTACTCATTAAATATCCAACACCATATGAAAGACAAAGAGATTGTCTTTCCAATGGCACCTATATTACCATGTAACAACGCTTATAACGGTCAAAACATTAAAAAAAAATGATGCACCCTTCACATTGTGAATAAGGAACTGGGAATAAGTAACCAACTTCAGCGTGGTCATTAACTACTGCTTTTATCATATAATAATATTACACGAATAGAAGGGGGCATGCAAATCCAACACAAAATAAATACACGTTTGCCCTTGCATTAGAGGTTTGAACAGATTGGGTCCTTTATAGATGAAGCCTGTCATCTATTCCATTGTGGTATAGAATTGATGAGGGATACAAATGAATTAACAAATAAATGAAAAAAGTAAACATACCTTGGTGATCCCTGGTTTGTGCCTGGGGGGCGCCGTGATCTGATCTGCCTCGCTCTGTAAGGGAAGCAACAAGTTAGGCTTTTTCATTAACTGCTGCTTTTATCATATAATAGAAGGGGGCATGGGAATCCAACTTCACATACATAAAAGTATTTTCTCAGTTTGCAAACGGATTTTGTACGTGTCCGCTATACACTATATATTTTCTAATAAAAAAATGTGTCTTTAGTAACTTTAATAACAAAAAATAAAAGACTACTGTGACAGGCGTAAGAGGGGATCTCTGTGGGAGTTCGCCCTCCCTACCACTGACAGCGCTGTGGAGCCGCGGCCGTGCACAGATTAGCCGGGTGGTTTCGGGAATGGCGGAATATCCGTCATGAGGCGGAATGAGGAAGTGCGGGGCCGGCGAGTCGGGCAACTGCCATCAGCTGTGCAGCCCTCACCGATTGGTAGAGGAGGGGGCGCTGGCTGATTGCAGCATTTAAACAGCGCTGTGTTCAGTATTCGCTCTCCCTGGTTTGGCTTGTATGAGAGGTGCTGTGTGATTCATTTTGCTGACTTGTTGGGAATACCGTGTTTACCGTTTTGTGTACCAGCAGCGTACAGCGGAGTGGAGTAACTTGCTGTCTACCCCGGAACCCTTTGAAGCCAGCCGCTGCCTTGCCCTTTGTTTACATCCTTGTGAGGGAGCTGACGGGAGGATACCCGCGGATACGAGACGCAACTGACCCGGGACACAGTTGTATCCGGACGTTGTGTTGCATTGTGTACTGTATTGTTTATTTTAAGCTTTGTTTACCGTCGCTGGTATTCAGGCGGTTTCTTTTGTTATTTTTTGTGAAACAAATAAATAACCCTGACGGCTGCTCTCGGTCCCGGCGGTGAGACGAGGATTAACCAACCGACCTAAATCGCTCAGCCAATTGTGCAACTCCCAGTACAGCCGGCAGTGGAATAACTCAGGTTCAAACCAGTGATCTTTGGGCTATAGGGCAGATCCTGCAGTCAGAGGAGGGCTTTTACTGGAATGACCACAAGAGACCCGTTCATTTATCTGTATTTGATTCCCTGTTTCTGTGTCAGTCCAAATGCATGCAGTTGCAACTTAGGACTGCTTTACTTTTTATATTGTGTTGAATTGGTAATGTTCACAGCACTAAGCACAGCTGCTTTCAGAAGATGTTAACTCATTTGTCTTTACACACCCCCATTGCACAGTCATCCAAATCGCATCGGAGAATGATACCACACCCCAAAATATGAGATGAAATGGTTTTCTTAAGACATGTCTTGCACCATGCCTTCAGAAAACCATTTCATCAGTGGAATTTTTTTGTAGCTGTCAGCTCCATTTATGCTCCAGAGAAGCAGGGGCAAGCTGTTCAGGATAGACCCTAGGGTGATGGAATGTGAGAATACAATGTAAATGTAAACCCTGTTATTAGAGAAAGCAGTAAACACAAGAGCACTCACCTAGGGTTGGTCTAGCGCTGGAGCGGTAGTCTTGCTGCTGGGTGAAACCTGGAAATAAACAAGAGAAAAGATAAACAGTTTAAAAACAACAATGCTGAATGTTATCTGTTATCTGAAACAAAGAAGTATTGCGTTTGTGCATTATATGTAAATACAGACGTGCTCAAATTTGTTGGTACCCCCCCACAAAAAACGAAGAATGCACAATTTTCTCTGAAATAACTTGAAACTGACAAAAGTAATTGGCATCCACCATTGTTTATTCCATATTTAATAGAAATCAGACTTTGCTTTTGATTTTTTATTCAACATTATATTGTAAATAATAAAACAAATGAAAATGGCATGGACAAAAATGATGGGACCGCTAACCTAATATTTTGTTGCACAACCTTTAGAGGCAATCACTGCAATCAAACGTTTTCTGTAGCTCTCAATGAGACTTCTGCACCTGTTAACAGGTAGTTTGTCCCACTCTTCCTGAGCAAACTGCTCCAGCTGTCTCAGGTTTGATGGGTGCCTTCTCCAGACTGCAAGTTTCAGCTCTTTCCATAGATGTTCGATAGGATTCAGATCAGGACTCGTAGAAGGCCACTTCAGAATAGTCCAATGTTTTGTTCTTATCCATTCTTGGGTGCTTTTAGCTGTGTGTTTTGGGTCATTAGCCTGTTGGAGGACCCATGACCTGCGACTGAGACAGAGCTTTCTGACACTGGGCAGTACGTTTCGCTCCAGAATGCCTTGATAGTCTTGAGATTTCATTGTGCCCTGCACAGATTCAAGGCACCCTGTGCCAGGCACAGCAAAACAGCCCCAAAACATAACCGAGCCTCCTCCATGTTTCACTGTAGGTATGGTGTTCTTTTCTTTGAAAGCTTCATTTTTTCGTCTGTGAACATAGAGCTGATGTGACTTGCCAAAAAGCTCCAGTTTTGACTCATCTGTCCAAAGGACATTCTCCCAGAAGGATTGTGGCTTGTCAATATGCATTTTAGCAAATTCCAGTCTGGCTTTTTTATGTTTTTCTGTCAAGTGGAGTCCTCCTGGGTCTTCTTCCATGGAGCCCACTTTCGCTCAAAAAGCGACGGATGGTGCGATCAGAAACTGACATACCTTCACCTTGGAGTTCAGCTTGTATCTCTTTGGCAGTTATCCTTGGTTCTTTTTCTACCATTCGCACTATCCTTCTGTTCAATCTGGGGTCGATTTTCCTCTTGCGGCCGCGCCCAGGGAGGTTGGCTACAGTTCCATGGACCTTAAACTTCTTAATAATATTTGCAACTGTTGTCACAGGAACATCAAGCTGCTTGGAGATGGTCTTGTAGCCTTTACCTTTACCATGCTTGTCTATTATTTTCTTTCTGATCTCCTCAGACAACTCTCTCCTTTGCTTTCTCTGGTCCATGTTCAGTGTGGTGCACAAAATGATACCAAACAGCACAGTGACTACTTTTCTCCATTTAAATAGGCTGAATGACTGATTACAAGATTGGAGACATGTGTGATACTAATTAAAGAAACTAATTAGTTTGAAATATCACTATAATCCAATTCTTTATCTTTTCTAAGGGGTACCAACAAATGTGTCCAGGCCATTTTAGAATATCTTTGTAGAATAAGCAATAATTCGTCTCTTTTCACAGCTTCTTTGCTTTATTCTATGACATACCAAAGGCATGCAAGTATACATGATAAAATAGCTTTTAATTTCATCACTTTTCAGGAGGAATGAAGCATTATTTCAATGAGCTGTAAGGGTACCAACAAATTTGAGCATGTCTGTATACACAAAAAAACAATGTGATGTTCCCGTTCCCATTTAAATACGCTGTTTCTGCTATTTAAATGTTTGATTTGATCATAAATACAACTTTGGAGTTTTATACAATCTTTTCTTTCATTATCGTATCACAGCTGTTTAAAACGCTACCGGTCAAAATGCGGCGCTTGTATGTAGTTCAAAATTTCAGCACTTCTAGTGTTAAGGTATTGTTTTCTAACTCTGCTAAAAAAAGACAATAAAGAAACGTGCAAGCCCCTAAAACACACACAGAACTATTTAGAATAAAACCTGCAGTGCCAAATCCCCATCCCCAGTGAGAAAAAAAATAAATACTTGAGCTTGAAGGCTGAAACAGCCGTGATGCAGAACTGGAAGGTGTTTAAATCAAGCTGTACTGCTTAATCTTAAACACATGGAGGATGCTCTGGCGGTTCTGCTAGATTTGTGAGGACAACAAACTATCATCAGTGTTGTTATTCTAGAGGAAATGGGAAATGGGAAATGGAGGCCGGGGGGCATTTGGTTTCAATTCAGGCTGTACCACTGGCCACCACGATGTGCAATAGCAGTATAACCTTGACTGGTCTGTCCAACATCATCAAAGCATTGCCAGTGGTGATGTAAGGCTGCACTTTATATAGTTGTTTTTTTTAATTATTTGTACGTTTATTTACTTCATCACGTTTTTTCTTTTTTTTGCCCATTAGATCCCCATATTGTATTAGTTCCTTTGCTCATCCCTCCGTGCTGATTGGCTTCCCTGAGATGCTCCTTTGCGTCCTCATCCTTTGGAAGATATTTTCTGTAGCTCTCCTAGTTCAGAACTTGTATCATGCATGTATAATAAGCTAAACATTGTATCTCAGGAGTGACGGGCACTTCCTTACATATGTTCTGGGATTGCCCAAAAATTGTTACCTTTTGGCAGTTTGTTATTAGTTTATTTAGCAGACGCCTTTATCCAAGGCGACTTATAGAGACTAGGGTGTGTCAACTATGCATCAGCTGCAGAGTCACTTACAAACACGTCTCACCAGAAAGACGGAGCACAAGGAGGTTAAGTGACTTGCTCAGGATCACACAACAGGTCAGTGGCTGAGGTGGGATTTGAACCGGGGATCTCCTGGTTATAAGCCATTTTCTTTAACCACTGGACCACACAGCCTCCTACACCCAGTAGAGAACTATGTGTTCTCTACTGGGTGTGGCTGTGCCCCTGTCTCCTGAGGTGGTACTATCTACTGGGTGTGGCTGTGTCCCTATCTCCTGAGGTGGTACTATCTACTGGGTGTGGCTGTGCCCCTATCTCCTGAGGTACTCCTTCTGGCTGATGATTCCCGGATGGTGTTGACATCACACTCCAGTAAACTTTTCCTGGCAGGGATGACGGCAGCCAAGAAAACTATTCTGAAGGGATGGGTGGAGCAGTCTATTTCTTTCTCTTCTGTCTGGTTAGATTACTTTTACAAGATTATTATTTTAGAACGATCCATGGCTCGGCTGCACTCAGCCTCTGCTGGCACGATGGCAGCATGGGACTACTTTGTGGAACAGGTGACACAGCTATTTTACTTTTAGTTTTGTATTAGCTTTTCACCTTTTAATTTTTATTTGTTGTGTTTTGTGTACATTTTCTCTTTTTATTGTTATTGACTGTATTATTATTGTTTTCTTTTTGTGTTTGTTTCATTTGTTTTAATTGTATAGATGTGTTCCTTCCTTGTCCCCTTCCTGGGGGTGGGGTTAACATTTAAAATAAAATTAATAAAAATAAAAATAACTGTGATACGCCTTGCTCCTTAAACATTTCACCTCTAAAACATAGAGCAAGTGATCATCTACCAGGATATACCAATATATTTAGTGAGCAAAGCGTTCTAGTGGGTGAAATTGAGCGATGAAAACATGCTCCCCCCCCCCATGGTGAGGTGTGCTTTACTCATTAAATATCCAACACCATATGAAAGACAAAGCGATTGTCTTTCCAATGGCACCTATATTACCATGTAACAACGCTTATAACGGTCAAAACATTAAAAAAAAATGATGCACCCTTCACATTGTGAATAAGGAACTGGGAATAAGTAACCAACTTCAGCGTGGTCATTAACTACAGCTTTTATCATATAATAATATTACACAAATAGAAGGGGGCATGCAAATCCAACACAAAATAAATACACGTTTGCCCTTGCATTAGAGGTTTGAACAGATTGGGTCCTTTATAGATGAAGCCTGTCATCTATTCCATTGTGGTATAGAATTGATGAGGGATACAAATGAATTAACAAATAAATGAAAAAAGTAAACATACCTTGGTGATCCCTGGTTTGTGCCTGGGGGGCGCCGTGATCTGATCTGCCTCGCTCTGTAAGGGAAGCAACAAGTTAGGCTTTTTCATTAACTGCTGCTTTTATCATATAATAGAAGGGGGCATGGGAATCCAACTTCACATACATAAAAGTATTTTCTCAGTTTGCAAACGGATTTTGTACGTGTCCGCTATACACTATATATTTTCTAATAAAAAAATGTGTCTTTAGTAACTTTAATAACAAAAAATAAAAGACTACTGTGACAGGCGTAAGAGGGGATCTCTGTGGGAGTTCGCCCTCCCTACCACTGACAGCGCTGTGGAGCCGCGGCCGTGCACAGATTAGCCGGGTGGTTTCGGGAATGGCGGAATATCCGTCATGAGGCGGAATGCGGAAGTGCGGGGCCGGCGAGTCGGGCAACTGCCATCAGCTGTGCAGCCCTCACCGATTGGTAGAGGAGGGGGCGCTGGCTGATTGCAGCATTTAAACAGCGCTGTGTTCAGTATTCGCTCTCCCTGGTTTGGCTTGTATGAGAGGTGCTGTGTGATTCATTTTGCTGACTTGTTGGGAATACCGTGTTTACCGTTTTGTGTACCAGCAGCGGACAGCGGAGTGGAGTAACTTGCTGTCTACCCCGGAACCCTTTGAAGCCAGCCGCTGCCTTGCCC
This sequence comes from Acipenser ruthenus, assembly GCF_902713425.1. Classification (NCBI taxonomy): domain Eukaryota; kingdom Metazoa; phylum Chordata; class Actinopteri; order Acipenseriformes; family Acipenseridae; genus Acipenser; species Acipenser ruthenus. Next base: position 6,228,908 of record NC_081240.1, on the reverse strand, counting down.
TTTGTTTACATCCTTGTGAGGGAGCTGACGGGAGGATACCCGCGGATACGAGACGCAACTGACCCGGGACGCAGTTGTATCCGGACGTTGTGTTGCATTGTGTACTGTATTGTTTATTTTAAGCTTTGTTTACCGTCGCTGGTATTCAGGCGGTTTCTTTTGTTATTTTTTGTGAAACAAATAAATAACCCTGACGGCTGCTCTCGGTCCCGGCGGTGAGACCAGGATTAACCAACCGACCTAAATCGCTCAGCCAATTGTGCAACTCCCAGTACAGCCGGCAGTGGAATAACTCAGGTTCAAACCAGTGATCTTTGGGCTATAGGGCAGCTCCTGCAGTCAGATGAGGGCTTTTACTGGAATGACCACAAGAGACCCGTTCATTTATCTGTATTTGATTCCCTGTTTCTGTGTCAGTCCAAATGCATGCAGTTGCAACTTAGGACTGCTTTACTTTTTATATTGTGTTGAATTGGTAATGTTCACAGCACTAAGCACAGCTGCTTTCAGAAGATGTTAACTCATTTGTCTTTACACACCCCCATTGCACAGTCATCCAAATCGCATCGGAGAATGATACCACACCCCAAAATATGAGATGAAATGGTTTTCTTAAGACATGTCTTGCACCATGCCTTCAGAAAACCATTTCATCAGTGGAATTTTTTTGTAGCTGTCAGCTCCATTTATGCTCCAGAGAAGCAGGGGCAAGCTGTTCAGGATAGACCCTAGGGTGATGGAATGTGAGAATACAATGTAAATGTAAAACCTGTTATTAGAGAAAGCAGTAAACACAAGAGCACTCACCTAGGGTTGGTCTAGCGCTGGAGCGGTAGTCTTGCTGCTGGGTGAAACCTGGAAATAAACAAGAGAAAAGATAAACAGTTTAAAAACAACAATGCTGAATGTTATCTGTTATCTGAAACAAAGAAGTATTGCGTTTGTGCATTATATGTAAATACAGACGTGCTCAAATTTGTTGGTACCCCCCCACAAAAAACGAAGAATGCACAATTTTCTCTGAAATAACTTGAAACTGACAAAAGTAATTGGCATCCACCATTGTTTATTCCATATTTAATAGAAATCAGACTTTGCTTTTGATTTTTTATTCAACATTATATTGTAAATAATAAAACAAATGAAAATGGCATGGACAAAAATGATGGGACCGCTAACCTAATATTTTGTTGCACAACCTTTAGAGGCAATCACTGCAATCAAACGTTTTCTGTAGCTCTCAATGAGACTTCTGCACCTGTTAACAGGTAGTTTGTCCCACTCTTCCTGAGCAAACTGCTCCAGCTGTCTCAGGTTTGATGGGTGCCTTCTCCAGACTGCAAGTTTCAGCTCTTTCCATAGATGTTCGATAGGATTCAGATCAGGACTCATAGAAGGCCACTTCAGAATAGTCCAATGTTTTGTTCTTATCCATTCTTGGGTGCTTTTAGCTGCGTGTTTTGGGTCATTATCCTGTTGGAGGACCCATGACCTGCGACTGAGACAGAGCTTTCTGACACTGGGCAGTACGTTTCGCTCCAGAATGCCTTGATAGTCTTGAGATTTCATTGTGCCCTGCACAGATTCAAGGCACCCTGTGCCAGGCACAGCAAAACAGCCCCAAAACATAACCGAGCCTCCTCCATGTTTCACTGTAGGTATGGTGTTCTTTTCTTTGAAAGCTTCATTTTTTCGTCTGTGAACATAGAGCTGATGTGACTTGCCAAAAAGCTCCAGTTTTGACTCATCTGTCCAAAGGACATTCTCCCAGAAGGATTGTGGCTTGTCAATATGCATTTTAGCAAATTCCAGTCTGGCTTTTTTATGTTTTTCTGTCAAGTGGAGTCCTCCTGGGTCTTCTTCCATGGAGCCCACTTTCGCTCAAAAAGCGACGGATGGTGCGATCAGAAACTGACATACCTTCACCTTGGAGTTCAGCTTGTATCTCTTTGGCAGTTATCCTTGGTTCTTTTTCTACCATTCGCACTATCCTTCTGTTCAATCTGGGGTCGATTTTCCTCTTGCGGCCGCGCCCAGGGAGGTTGGCTACAGTTCCATGGACCTTAAACTTCTTAATAATATTTGCAACTGTTGTCACAGGAACATCAAGCTGCTTGGAGATGGTCTTGTAGCCTTTACCTTTACCATGCTTGTCTATTATTTTCTTTCTGATCTCCTCAGACAACTCTCTCCTTTGCTTTCTCTGGTCCATGTTCAGTGTGGTGCACAAAATGATACCAAACAGCACAGTGACTACTTTTCTCTATTTAAATAGGCTGAATGACTGATTACAAGATTGGAGACATGTGTGATGATAATTAAAGAAACTAATTAGTTTGAAATATCACTATAATCCAATTCTTTATTATCTTTTCTAAGGGGTACCAACAAATGTGTCCAGGCCATTTTAGAATATCTTTGTAGAATAAGCAATAATTCATCTCTTTTCACAGCTTCTTTGCTTTATTCTATGACATACCAAAGGCATGCAAGTATACATGATAAAATAGCTTTTAATTTCATCACTTTTCAGGAGGAATGAAGCATTATTTCAATGAGCTGTAAGGGTACCAACAAATTTGAGCACGTCTGTATACACAAAAAAACAATGTGATGTTCCCGTTCCCATTTAAATACGCTGTTTCTGCTATTTAAATGTTTGATTTGATCATAAATACAACTTTGGAGTTTTATACAATCTTTTCTTTCATTATCGTATCACAGCTGTTTAAAACGCTACCGGTCAAAATGCGGCGCTTGTATGTAGTTCAAAATTTCAGCACTTCTAGTGTTAAGGTATTGTTTTCTAACTCTGCTAAAAAAAGACAATAAAGAAACGTGCAAGCCCCTAAAACACACACAGAACTATTTAGAATAAAACCTGCAGTGCCAAATCCCCATCCCCAGTGAGAAAAAAATAAATACTTGAGCTTGAAGGCTGAAACAGCCGTGATGCAGAACTGGAAGGTGTTTAAATCAAGCTGTACTGCTTAAACACATGGAGGATGCTCTGGTGGTTCTGCTAGATTTGTGAGGACAACAAACTATCATCAGTGTTGTTATTCTAGAGAAAATGGGAAATGGGAAATGGAGGCCGGGGGGCATTTGGTTTCAATTCAGGCTGTACCACCGGCCACCATGATGTGCAATAGCAGTATAACCCTGACTGGTCTGTCCAACATCATCAAAGCATTGCCAGTGGTGATGCAAGGCTGCACTTTATTAGTAATAGTTGTTTTTTTTAATTATTTGTACGTTTATTTACTTCATCACGTTTTTTCTTTTTTTTGCCCATTAGATCCCCATATTGTATTAGTTCCTTTGCTCATCCCTCCATGCTGATTGGCTTCCCTGAGATGCTCCTTTGCGTCCTCATCCTTTGGAAGATATTTTCTGTAGCTCTCCTAGTTCAGAACTTGTATCATGCATGTATAATAAGCTAAACATTGTATCTCAGGAGTGACGGGCACTTCCTTACATATGTTCTGGGATTGCCCAAAAATTGTTACCTTTTGGCAGTTTGTTATTAGTTTATTTAGCAGACGCCTTTATCCAAGGCGACTTATAGAGACTAGGGTGTGTCAACTATGCATCAGCTGCAGAGTCACTTACAAACACGTCTCACCAGAAAGACGGAGCACAAGGAGGTTAAGTGACTTGCTCAGGATCACACAACAGGTCAGTGGCTGAGGTGGGATTTGAACCGGGGATCTCCTGGTTATAAGCCATTTTCTTTAACCACTGGACCACACAGCCTCCTACACCCAGTAGAGAACTATGTGTTCTCTACTGGGTGTGGCTGTGCCCCTGTCTCCTGAGGTGGTACTATCTACTGGGTGTGGCTGTGCCCCTATCTCCTGAGGTGGTACTATCTACTGGGTGTGGCTGTGCCCCTATCTCCTGAGGTACTCCTTCTGGCTGATGATTCCCGGATGGTGTTGACATCACACTCCAGGTGACTTTTCCTGGCAGGGATGACGGCAGCCAAGAAAACTATTCTGAAGGGATGGGTGGAGCAGTCTATTTCTTTCTCTTCTGTCTGGTTAGATTACTTTTACAAGATTATTATTTTAGAACGATCCATGGCTCGGCTGCACTCAGCCTCTGCTGGCACGATGGCAGCATGGGACTACTTTGTGGAACAGGTGGCACAGCTATTTTACTTTTAGTTTTGTATTAGCTTTTCACCTTTTAATTTTTATTTGTTGTGTTTTGTGTACATTTTCTCTATTTTTATTGTTATTGACTGTATTATTATTGTTTTCTTTTTGTGTTTCTTTCATTTGTTTTAATTGTATAGATGTGTTCCTTCCTTGTCCCCTTCCTGGGGGTGGGGTTAACATTTAAAATAAAATTAATAAAAATAAAAATAACTGTACCTGTGATACGCCTTGCTCCTTAAACATTTCACCTCTAAAACATAGAGCAAGTGATTATCTACCAGGATATACCAATATATTTAGTGAGCAAAGCGTTCTAGTGGGGGAAATTGAGCGATGAAAACATGCTCCCCCCCATGGTGAGGTGTGCTTTACTCATTAAATATCCAACACCATATGAAAGACAAAGCGATTGTCTTTCCAATGGCACCTATATTACCATGTAACAACGCTTATAACGGTCAAAACATTAAAAGAAATGATGCACCCTTCACATTGTGAATAAGGAACTGGGAATAAGTAACCAACTTCAGCGTGGTCATTAACTACAGCTTTTATCATATAATAATATTACACGAATAGAAGGGGGCATGCAAATCCAACACAAAATAAATACATGTTTGCCCTTGCATTAGAGGTTTGAACAGATTGGGTCCTTTATAGATGAAGCCTGTCATCTATTCCATTGTGGTATAGAATTGATGAGGGATACAAATGAATTAACAAATAAATGAAAAAAGTAAACATACCTTGGTGATCCCTGGTTTGTGCCTGGGGGGCGCCGTGATCTGATCTGCCTCGCTCTGTAAGGGAAGCAATAAGTTAGGCTTTTTCATTAACTGCTGCTTTTATCATATAATAGAAGGGGGCATGGGAATCCAACTTCACATACATAAAAGTATTTTCTCAGTTTGCAAACGGATTTTGTACGTGTCCGCTAAACACTATATATTTTCTAATAAAAAAATGTGTCTTTAGTAACTTAATAACAAAAAATAAAAGACTACTGTGACAGGCGTAAGAGGGGATCTCTGTGGGAGTTCGCCCTCCCTACCACTGACAGCGCTGTGGAGCCGCGGCCGTGCACGGATTAGCCGGGTGGTTTCGGGAATGGCGGAATATCCGTCATGAGGCGGAATGAGGAAGTGCGGAGCCGGCGAGTCGGGCAACTGCCATCAGCTGTGCAGCCCTCACCGATTGGTAGAGGAGGGGGCGCTGGCTGATTGCAGCATTTAAACAGCGCTGTGTTCAGTATTCGCTCTCCCTGGTTTGGCTTGTATGAGAGGTGCTGTGTGATTCATTTTGCTGACTTGTTGGGAATACCGTGTTTACCGTTTTGTGTACCAGCAGCGGACAGCGGAGTGGAGTAACTTGCTGTCTACCCCGGAACCCTTTGAAGCCAGCCGCTGCCTTGCCCTTTGTTTACATCCTTGTGAGGGAGCTGACGGGAGGATACCCACGGATACGAGACGCAACTGACCCGGGACACAGTTGTATCCGGACGTTGTGTTGCATTGTGTACTGTATTGTTTATTTTAAGCTTTGTTTACCGTCGCTGGTATTCAGGCGGTTTCTTTTGTTATTTTTTGTGAAACAAATAAATAACCCTGACGGCTGCTCTCGGTCCCGGCGGTGAGACGAGGATTAACCAACCGACTAAATCGCTCAGCCAATTGTGCAACTCCCAGTACAGCCGGCAGTGGAATAACTCAGGTTCAAACCAGTGATCTTTGGGCTATAGGGCAGATCCTGCAGTCAGATGAGGGCTTTTACTGGAATGACCACAAGAGACCCGTTCATTTATCTGTATTTGATTCCCTGTTTCTGTGTCAGTCCAAATGCATGCAGTTGCAACTTAGGACTGCTTTACTTTTTATATTGTGTTGAATTGGTAATGTTCACAGCACTAAGCACAGCTGCTTTCAGAAGATGTTAACTCATTTGTCTTTACACACCCCCATTGCACAGTCATCCAAATCGCATCGGAGAATGATACCACACCCCAAAATATGAGATGAAATGGTTTTCTTAAGACATGTCTTGCACCACGCCTTCAGAAAACCATTTCATCAGTGGAATTTTTTTGTAGCTGTCAGCTCCATTTATGCTCCAGAGAAGCAGGGGCAAGCTGTTCAGGATAGACCCTAGGGTGATGGAATGTGAGAATACAATGTAAATGTAAACCCTGTTATTAGAGAAAGCAGTAAACACAAGAGCACTCACCTAGGGTTGGTCTAGCGCTGGAGCGGTAGTCTTGCTGCTGGGTGAAACCTGGAAATAAACAAGAGAAAAGATAAACGGTTTAAAAACAACAATGCTGAATGTTATCTGCTTGAAAACATTTTCAGGAATATGCTGCAATTTGTTTTGTGAAAGGTGCTGTATTAAAAATAAACATTATTATAATTTAGTTTTATTATACTGTGTGTTGCACAAGTGGTATAGTATGAAGCCATTGTGTAGAGGGGAAGTAATGTAACTTCTCTCAGTGCTGTGTGTTCTGTATAAGGGCTGCCGATATGATTTATGTTTCATCGGCGTTAAAGTAGGGAACTATGAACAGGGAAAAGGATTGTATAAATTCTAAAGTACTGATAAAGACTTGCATTGGTCTTTCTGTATCGTCATTAAATATCTTTGTATGTACGTACATTTGCTTAAATACTAGCATATGGCTGTATTTAACTTAATCTTTTTGGTATTTTGGTGACTTAGATATCCATCTTTTTAAATAAGTATCCATTGGTCAAATACTGACAGTAAATTGAATAGTATAAATTAAAAAAAGAATTGTTGAAACGTTGATTGACCTGGACCAGTTCTGAATTCAATCAATCAGCAGTCTCTAAACCGTGTTCGAGTGTGCTTGTGTTGGACTAAACCACAGCAATATGTCTCAGCAGTAATCAGGAGGAAGGGGAGGAAGAACAGACAGTTTACACTTACCTGAATGCATTGTCTCACTGCCTGCCTCGGACAGATTTTTCTGTTCAGTTTTCTTCTTTTTTCCCCCAGCTTCTCTGATCATCTCTGTGGTGTAGTATCTTCCAGTGTTCTCGTTTACCATCATGCCTATTTTGTGCAGTAGCTCAGTGACCTGGGTACGATCCTTCTTGTCCCTGTTGTTGAAGGAGTGATACCTGTTCCCACACTTCTGTACAAGCTGCTGGAGGTCTTTGCCAGCTCCCTGAACAAACTTCTTAATATTGTCATCTTCCAGTTTATCCCTGTTGGTGAAAAGGACTATCATGTATCTCCCAGCTTCCTCTCCAAACCTCTCCAGGATTGTCTCCACTGTTCTCTTGTCTTCTTCTGTGAATCGACCCACCTCAATCACCAGGAGAATAGCGTGGGGTCCCGGGTCACACTTAGCAATGCACTTCAAAGCCTCTGTGCTGAAGGCTGGAGTGTCGACCACAACAACACCCCTCCCATCGTCTCCCCTCTCACACTCCTTTGTAACCGGGGAGTCACTGTTTTCTGATTTAAACACCTTCTGGCCCAGGATCGTGTTTCCTGAGGCACTTTTCCCAACTCCGAACTTCCCCACCAACACAATCCTCAACTCAGAGGAGCTGCCTCGGGCTGTCAAAAAAAATTATGAAAAGAGGTTTCTTTAAAAAATACGGTATATCAGTGATTTCAGAAAATCAGGACTTTTGCTGTCCTTACCATTTAAGTTATATTCTAAATGACATTTCATTCAATGTTTATTCTTAGCTTATTTATAATTTTATTTATTTGAGAATAATAGTATTTAGGTGACTGTTCCTGAAATTTAAAAAATGAAAGCGCAAAGACCACCAGATTACATCTTAATTCATGAAGAATTCATTTAAAATATAAAGAAAGTTTAATTCTATATGGCAGTACCATCATGGTCTATAATAAATATATTCAAAATCTAGCGTTCTATAGTAAATCTTTTACGTCTTTAAAAAGATTATGATATATATTCAATAAAATATAACATTAATTTAGAGTCTACTAACAGGATTGTATGAGTGAATTTTGATCAACTTAAATTAACAGTTGTTAAATCATCAGTTTGGAAACAATGCTAGTGTCAATGAACAGAATCCACAAGAATCAATAAACAGCTTAACCTCGACTGAAGCTGAATAAATAAAGTAACTATGTCTGCATAAATTACTGGTTTTTAGTTTGTAAACAATTAAGAAATATTCTGCGTATCGCTATACTTCCATGAGCAGACTTAAAAAAAAAACAAAAAAAAAAAACTCTTCGTCAAGGACGTTCAGTTCTAACCGATTCGACTGAAAGTTTTCATTTCTGCTTCCTGCAATCTCATCAGAATTTGGGTTTAATCTTCCATTGTCTTTCTCTCCGACTGAATTCAAGCTTGAAACCCCGCCGCACCTTTCTCCAGCCCTTGCGCAGGCACCAGCCGCGCAGTCTGCTGCTCTCACGAGCAGCCACGAAGCTCTTGCCAGGTTCTTTCCATCAGCCTACTTCCCACATCTTTCAGTCTTTAACGTTTTGCACCATTCCCTTACTTTAGCTCGCCTTGCCTCCTTCGCTCCTGAAACACCATTCTTCACTGCGAAGCCACGCACACTCCCGAAGTCTGTCTCCCGTCTACCGGGCTTGTGTTTCTGTGACGTCACGTGCTCAAACGCGGTTACGTGGTAACCAGTGCCCAGCGTCAACACGTCTTTGTGCCTCCCTTCCTTATTCTCTGAGCAGACCCCATCTTACTACCTTTGCAGATTACTTAAAAATAAAAAAATACTATGCAAAAAGAAATAAAATAAAAAAAATTATATATATATATATATATATATATATATATATATATATATATATATATATATATTACAATGTCCGCTTACAGCCGAGCTCAATGCTAATCAGCCCGCATCTGGTGACCCTCTCGCAAGTCTCACTCTCACCAATCTATCACGGTCTGTCAGTCTAGTCTGCTCTTAATAGGTACACGCCTAGCTCCCGCCACCTAGCTCTACACCATTTCTCCTTTTCTGTTCAGTCAAGTCACTCAGGATCCTCTACCGCTACGCCATACGAATTATCATCAGAGGTGCTTCATCTCTCATCTCCTCGTCCTGGCATCCTCCATAAAGGATCATCCCAACTGCAGATCCCTCTCCTCTTCCGGTCCCTCCCTCCAGCTACCTCGCCCTGCAAATCCTAATCCAACTCACCCTTCTCTGTACGCCCTGTACTTCACACAAGTGGCTCTGGCGTCATCCACCAGGGCCTCCTACTCCCTACCTGGTCTGCTCTCACCCTCTTCTGCATTCAGCATCACCTCTCCCTCCATGCCTTCAACGAGCACTACCCCCTCGCCTTCACATCGCACCTCAGAAACAATCTCAATCTCACACCCTCCTCTATCATGTCCTACATCTCTGCCATCCAGCCTCTTCTCCCCCTTCTTTCCCTTCCCCCACCTCCCCTCCCCTTCTCCCCCCTTCCTTCCCTTCTCCCCCTTCTTTCCCTTTCCCCCTCCCCTTTCCCCCCACCTCCCCTCCCCTCCCCTTCTTTCTATTCATAGCGTTGCCCTCTTTGTCCCTTCTTGCCATAGGTGTTGTGCTCATCCAGTTCATCCAGTTCATCCAGTTCATCCTTGTGTTTTCATTGCAGGCACAAGGGGGTTTATAATAGCCTATTGTTTTGCAAACAACACATTTTTCATATCTTCCCTGCTGGAAAAAAAACATCAGACCTTTACGTAGTGGTTTCTACTATGTAGTGGGAATTGGGCAATTTTCCATTAGGATGTAATGATGTAATGGTTTCCCACATGTGTAAAGGTCTCCTTTATTAATGAATTCTTCTTCTTATTAATATTAATTAATTTCTTAGCAGAAGCCCTTATCCAGGGCAACATACAATTATATCACAATTTTTTTTACATACATTTACCCATTTATACAGTTGGGGGTTTTACTGGAGCAATCTAGGTAAAGTACTTTGCTCAAGGGTACAGCAGCAGTGTCCCCCCCCACCTGGGATTGAACCCACGACCCTCCGGTCAAGAGTCCAGTGCCCTAACCACTACTCCACATTGCTGCCCAACTTGTACATGTCCAGTGCAAACATTTACACGCCCAAAGTGTTGAAGTAAAACTGTTCACTGGTGTTTGCACATGCCCCACTTCTGCATCCTAATGGGAACTAGTAGAAATATAAAGGAGAACATCACACCTGTTGGGAACCATTACACCATTACATCCTAATGGGAACCAGTAAAAGTATAAAGGAGACCATTACACCATTACATCCTAATGGGAACCAGTAAAAGTGTAAAGGAGACCATTACACCATTACATCCTAATGGGAACCAGTAAAAGTGTAAAGGAGACTATTACACCATTCCATCTAATGGAAAATTGTCCAATTCCCACTACATAGTAATGGGAACCAGTAGAAGTGTAAAGGAGACATTTACATTGTAATGGAAACCAGGAGACGTGTAACCAGACTGGTCTGTGAATTTATTCTTAGGATTGAGACACAATTTGAAATTAAATATGTTGGAACATTTACATAGAGATAAATTAATTATTAGATCTAAAAATACAACTCATAGAATGAGCTTACTATAAAAGGTACATTTTGGTTAAATTCAAACGCTGGTCAGAACAGGACAGCTGATTAAAATCTTACATTTGCTCCTGTCCTTAGACCCAAAAGAATAATACTTCCTACTGTTTTACTGTTGTAAAAAACAAGTCTTAGTTTTTCTTTGATGTTTAGTCCAGTTTTTTTTTTTAATCTGGAAAGTAGTCTATGAGCATGATACAGCATGATACAGTAATGTAACCCTAATACGATTTATGTTTTGTATGTGTTATGGACCGATGCCGAAATGCCTGGACGGTTGGCAAGTGCTCAGCTGCAGTGGGCAGATGCCAAACTAGCATAGCATTTTATTTTGGCATCTGCCAGGGCAGTTTGTCAACTGCCCACAGCCACCCGGGCTGATGATGGCAAAGAAACACTTTTAACAGCTATCGTAAATAGGCCTACTACAAATATAGAGATAATCACCTCCATTGCCTTTAAATGCAAAAGCACACCCATACTGAGCCACCCATTGCAATGTTTATTTAAATAACTTCAATATTTTCTGACAGCACTAGTTTAGAGCAACGGAAAAACAAAATGTACAGGTTCTATCACTGATTATTTTATTGTATTGTTATTGCTTTAGGTAATTCCATCCATCCATCCATTATCATAACCTGCTTATTCCTTTACAGGGTCAAGGTGAGCCGGAGCCCAACCCAGCAGACACAGGGTGCAAGGCAGGACTACACACTGGACGAGATGCCAGTCCATCACAGAGCACCACACACACACGCACACACACACACACACACTCAGAGGGCAATTTAGAGTGACCAATCAACCTAAACAGCACGTCTTTGGACTGTGGGAGGAAACCGGAGTACCCAGAGAAAACCCACGCAAACACGGGGAGAACATGCCATCTCCACACAGACAGACCCCGAAGCCGGAATCGAACCTAGAACCATGGCGCTGTGATTTTTTTTTACTTCATGATTAATTGCAGCGTATAATATCTGTGCCTCATCCAAATCGATGTTTGAGGCTGACGAGATTGAATCAGGATCAATTTCTTAAACCACCTGCCAAAAAAGTTTTCTGCTTTTGGACGCGCCATCTTTGTTTTGGTTGACTTCAACCACAGAGACAGGGAGTGTGCCACAGAGGAGAGCCAGAGAGCCAGAGAGATGGCAGAGGAGAACTGCAAGAGACAGGGAGTGTGCCACAGAGGGGAGCCAGAGAGCCAGAGAGATGGCAGAGGAGAACTGCAAGAGACAGGGAGTGTGCCACAGAGGAGAGCCAGAGAGACGGCAGAGGAGAACTGCAAGAGACAGGGAGTGTGCCACAGAGGAGAGCCAGAGAGATGGCAGAGGAGAACTGCAAGAGACAGGGAGTGTGCCACAGAGGAGAGCCAGAGAGCCAGAGAGATGGCAGAGGAAAACTGCAAGAGACAGGGAGTGTGCCACAGAGGAGAGCCAGAGAACCAGAGAGATGGCAGAGGAGAACTGCAAGAGACAGGGAGTGTGCCAGAGAGCCAGAGAGATGGCAGAGGAGAACTGCAAGAGACAGGGAGTGTGCCAGAGAGCCAGAGAGATGGCAGAGGAGAACTGCAAGAGACAGGGAGTGTGCCACAGAGGAGAGCCAGAGAGACGGCAGAGGAGAACTGCAAGAGACAGGGAGTGTGCCACAGAGGAGAGCCAGAGAGATGGCAGAGGAGAACTGCAAGAGACAGGGAGTGTGCCACAGAGGAGAGCCAGAGAGATGGCAGAGGAGAACTGCAAGAGACAGGGAGTGTGCCACAGAGGAGAGCCAGAGAGATGGCAGAGGAGAACTGCAAGAGACAGGGAGTGTGCCACAGAGGAGAGCCAGAGAGCCAGAGAGACGGCAGAGGAGAACTGCAAGAGACAGGAAGTGTGCCACAGAGGAGAGCCAGAGAGATGGCAGAGGAGAACTGCAAGAGACAGGGACTGTGCCACAGAGGAGAGCCAGAGAGCCAGAGAGACGGCAGAGGAGAACTGCAAGAGACAGGAAGTGTGCCACAGAGGAGAGCCAGAGAGATGGCAGAGGAGAACTGCAAGAGACAGGGAGTGTGCCACAGAGGAGAGCCAGAGAGCCAGAGAGACGGCAGAGGAGAACTGCAAGAGACAGGAAGTGTGCCACAGAGGAGAGCCAGAGAGCCAGAGAGATGGCAGAAGAGAACTACAAGAGACAGGGAGTGTGCCACAGAGGAGAGCCAGAGAGCCAGAGAGACGGCAGAGGAGAACTGCAAGAGACAGGGAGTGTGTCACAGAGGAGAGCCAGAGAGACGGCAGAGGAGAACTGCAAGAGACAGGGAGTGTGCCACAGAGGAGAGCCAGAGAGCCAGAGAGATGGCAGAGGAGAACTGCAGGAGCCACAGGGAGTGCGCCATAAGAGAGCTACAGGAGCCACCGAGGGAGCAGAGACGTGGAGAACAGAGATCGGGATCCAGGAGGAACCATCAATACTAAATGCATTAGTAGAACAAGCAGGCTGTACTGGAGAGTGGACTCAGGACCAAAAGAGTGCAGTTTTAAAAGGGAAGTAGCCGGATCACTTTTAATGATTAGTACATTGCCTAATAGGGTTTTTGACCCACTTGCTGTTTAGGGACCCTAGTACACCTTTATATTTTCTCTGCTAGAGTGATACCTGTGTTTTTAAAAGGAGATAAACCCAATATTTGGTATTTGTCTGCAACTTGTAATTTATGGTTTTTGCACCTGTTCTATTGATATAAATATCCATGATAGAGTGAGTGGTATTTTCAGGTGCTGCATTTTAAATTACCTGTGGCTATAGGTTGTGCTCTTAAATATATGGATTGGTAGAGTTAACTATAAAGAAGTATATTTTAATTTCTGTTGGGGTGTTCTGTATACTGCATAATTGGGAGTCACTCAGTGCTGTTGCTTTTTTCTGTCTCTAGGGGGGGTGCCTGCCACATCCAGGGAGGAGCTTGGCACCACTGTGTGGGGGGGACACTAGCTGCACCTGTTCCTGGAGTGGTTGATGAGGATCCAGTGGTGGCTATTGTGACTCGGTGGCCTGAAATTTATTTCTTTTGTATACTTTTGCACCCTAGCAAAGTAGTGGGTGCTTTTATTATTTTCTTTTGATACTTTGTGCACTAGTAAAGTAGTGTGTGCCTTGTTTTTTTTTTATTACTCTTGGTAACCCTTGGTACTATAGAAATTGTATTATCATATTTTAATGATTTTATAAGGATAAATAAACATTGTTTATTGTGAAATTGTACGACTGTTTGCCTTTCTTGTCATGGTCGGTCTGTTCTGAGTTCCAACTGGTCATATTTACAAACCTGTGTTGCTTTTAGTATTGCTAGGGTCCTAGTGCCCCATATATTTAGTCACTAGGTGGCGTAGTTGGCTACTGCTTGAATTTAAACCCCCGAGTGTCCCGTGACATAATTGTAGATTCAGAGAAGGCACATCTTTTAAAAATGGGTATGGAGTTTTGTATTTAATAAATATATGTTGTGCTAATAAATATTAATAAACAATATCACACTTGCCAACTTATCCAGAGCAGCCGGCTGATGGTGACATGCACAAGAATGAGATATGCGACAACAGATATATATTTTTTTTATTGTGTATGTTATTTGTCCTTTTATACTTCAAACAAATGTTGCAAAGTTGTGAAAATTGGGCTGTACTTGAAAGTGTATCCATTAATATATTAAAATGTATAAATATTTAGAGTTGCAGGATAGCTGCGTTCTACATTTTAATGTAACAACAAGTTAGCTCCTACTAGTCGATTAAAGAAAATTAAACATTTGTCCCAATAAGCTTTCAGCTTGCACAGGTCAACCACAGCCTTGCATGCCACAGCATCAACCTTTCTATTATCAGTTCTGTTGATTCACCAAACTGTTAAACTCCCTGCAGCGATTAGTACCAAGTTATGTCACTTCCGACTCACAGGACTTGTTTCTATATGAATGTATACATGTTTGTTAATAAAATAATCAATTTATTATGATAAGTGGCACGGTGGCGTAGTGGTTAGCGCTGCCTCACAGTGCCAGGGTCCTAGGTTCGAATCTGGCTTAGGGTGTCTGTCTGTCTGTCTGTCTGTCTGTGTGGAGTTTGTTATGTTCTCCCCGTGTTCGCATTTTCATCCAAAGACATGCTGTTCGGGTTGATTGGTCACTCTAAATTGCCCTCTTTGTGTGTGGTGCCCTGCGATGGACTGGCGTCCCACCTTGCCGGCTCACCACGACGCTGTAAAGGATTAAGTGGTTAATGATGATGGATGGATGGATTTATTATGATTCCCCCTATATGTTGAGTATTCACGTGATTTAGTAATTCAATGCTTCAGGTGATTCAAATGGCTACTTTTTGATGTGAGGCAAACAAGTACTTGAATACCTTTTTCAGGTGTTGGGATACAAATGGGCATGGTTTGGATTATTGCCTTAAAAGAAGCAAACATATCAACTGGATTGTGAAAAAGTGCCAAACATAAACTACAGTGTGGATATGCACAGCTTATCAAATAATTTCTTCAAGTTCGGCCACATATTTTTCTAATGGCAGAAATGATATTCGACCCTCCTGTTATATTCTATTCCAGGGTTTGATGCTTACTGTAAATCAGAAATGGACACTTACCATGTGCAAAAGAGAACGTGTCATGTCTTTGAATGAAGATTAAAACAGAAAAATTATTTTCGAATTAAACAAGAAAGGCTCAGATATATTTGTCAGTTGTTACTAATTCCATGGGCGCTGAAAGAAATGTTTGTTTAAATGATCAAGTCTTCACAGAACGTCAGTCCATAAGAAGACAGGGTTAACTAACTGACGGTGTTTAAATGTAATGCGGAAATACAATGCACTTGAACCTTTCATAAAACCGTAAGTGACACTCTCGTAACTGTGATTAACGTTGTATTATTCGTTACATTACATGAATACTGCACAGCTGTAGCATGTTACAGCATGGATTTTCCGATTTCAGTATTTGAAGCACTGTTTTTTTTTGTATTCAGCCGATGAAGGACTTGTAGTCCGAAACGTCCTGATAATTGATTTGTAATCAATTATTCTACCTTTTTAAGTACCTGAAATATCCTTCTCTTTTTTTTCTTTTTTTCTTATTGATCATTTTGGTACTCAGCAGTTTTCCTTTTTCTCAAACTTATATATATATATATATTATATATATATATATATATATATAAATATTAAATATAAAAAAAATACTATATATATATGTGTGTGTGTGTGTGTGTGTGTGTGTGTGTTCAGGGATTCGTGCTGGAAAGGAGTAATATATTGTTGTTTTTTAACTAGTATGTGTTTAATGTGTTTAAAGTTAACATTTCAGTAATGCATTTACATATCTGACATAATTAACAAAACATTTAACTATAGCGATGCATGATTAAATACATGTGGACGCTACATATCAAGCGCTCTGTTAACCAACCTGCCATTTCGCGTACTTTGTAGTAGAATGCCCAATTGAGATAATTAAAGTAACCCAAGGGAATGATTGTTAATGATTGCTCAATACTAGGTGAGGAGGCTTTAAGCAGGTGCAGGACTGAGAAGCAGCTTTAAAAGCTAGCTCGCACGGCCCTACATATGAATCATTTCTTAACAGACGCCCTTACCCAGGGCGACTTACAATTGTTACTATTACATCACATTATTTTTACATACAATTACCCATTTATACAGTTTGGTTTATACTGAAGTAATCTTGGTAAAGTAAGTATCTTGCACAAGGGTACGGTAGCAGTGTGTCCCCACCTGGGTTTGAACCCAAGATACCCATCCCAGTCCGAACCCTGCTTAAACATGCTTAGTTTCCACGATGAAGCTGGGTGAGGGCTTGTGTAGCTATATGACTAATAAAAGCAAAGTAGCTTGTTGCTTTAGTGTGTCTCATTGTAACTTTAAAAGTCGGCAGCACAGGGATACGCACAGCTTATAAACTCATTTCTTCAAGTTCGGCCACTGATTTTTCATTTGGTCGTATTATTAATTATTGAAAAAGAGAAAGGTTTGTGAAATATTAAAACTTACTTCATTGTTAAAAACAAATTACATTTAACAAATATAGTGTTACGTTTCCCATAGCGAACCCACAAGGATCAAACCTACAACCTCCAGCACCGCAGCCCAGCGCAAATACCGCTGTACAAACGAGCCGCGACTCGTATTATATACTTAGAAGTGTTAAAAAATTACAACAGAAATCCAGTAACTACTAGTTTATTTAACTGGAAACGTGTATGCTGTGTTTGTATGATATTTTAAATTAAATGACTTAATTCTGTATGGCACTGTAAAAAAAAACAAAAAAAAAAAAAACAAACACATTCAAGAAGCTGCTTGATGAGATTCTGGGATCAATAAGCTACTAACAACCAAACGAGCAAGATGGGCTGAATGGCCTCCTCTCGTTTCTAAACTTTCTTATGTTCTTATGTTCTTATGTTCTTAACTAAAGCCTTTGTTGCTTAGAGTTTACAGTATACTTTCCAATTTGTTTTTTCAGTGCAGATTTGTTTTCTGCTTGACCATTTTCAACGTTCCACTATTGAGTAGTTTAAAAAAAAAAAGATGTCTTGCCCGTTCTTTAGTTGGCTACTGTGATGTTGCTGTTTTGGCTTTAAATGGTTTCCCCTCAGATTCGGAATTCCCCATGCAGTAGAATACCGACACTTTGACACGGTCTCATCTATTTGATTTTAAATGCATAATTACTGACACAATGAAGCCAACATCTAATACAAGCATCTGCCACTAACATAAATCTAAATTAATATGGTTTAGCAAGACTTGAAAATCCAGTGAAAAAATTCTGTTAATGTGAAATATTAAAATGTACTCACTTGTTTCACTCATCTCATCCATGGGTGCTGTCTTCAGTAAGTCTGCGCTGAAATGAAGCTTTCCAATTCCTCCTTTGCTTTTTGTAGACTGGACAAGTCCCGCCCACTAGGCTATTCCCTGCCACTCGTGTTATGCATGTAGTGACCACACGAGGGAGCTGAATAATCTTTACATTTACATTTGCCCAGAAAACATTTTAGCATAGCTTACAGTTTCTTACATAAGTAGCCTACTTGTTGAATATGGTTACTTTTCAAATTAATAATAAAACACATGCCTTGAAAAATAATATTGTATTTCTTTAATAAGAAACTGCTGATCAGCGTTCCAATATGTACTTTACAATCTTCAAATTCACTGAGGGTAAGAAATAACCGTTTCTCGATTTGAACAATTTAAAAGACAGAAATAAAAAGTTATTTCAGTGTTTACCTAAAATATTTTGCTCAAATTGCAAAATGTAAAATATCTGAAGCAAAGATCTGAACAGAAGAAAAAAAAACAGTTGCATTGGTCTTAATACCTCCTTTTTATTTATTTAATATATAGCATATAGCCTACTAAAATATACGAAATAAATATTCAAACCAAAAAATATGCTCACCATTGATTTCCTCTTGATAGCCTACTACATTCAAAAATATAACTATGGCGTTTACCTTTCTATTGCAGACTTCAGTTTTGTCGAATATAAACCATTAAATATATTTCGATAACTGCGGTAGTCAAAACAAAATAAACTAGTTTTACAAAATGACTGGATCTGAAGGCTTCTAATATGAACCCTTTGCAATATTTTATTACCAGAGTTTCTCAACCAAACCTTTACTGAGAAAAAAATAAATAAAAATAATCACCAATAGAACCCTCAGGAACCCTCAAAAACCTGCACTTTATGAAATCTATGCAAATAAATTGCTTTGATATCTTGCTATAATATGAATTTTAAGTAGAATACAAGTATTAGAATGAATAACAAACAGTGCAAATAGAAATGTCGTTTTCATTAGTTTCAGTAAAAACTTAGTCATCCAGGTCTTACGGTAAAAAAAAAAAAAAAAAAACTGTGGTATTTCTTTCCTTCAACAGTGTAAGAGTTGGAAGAACTGTTTTGTGCATTGCAGATGTTCGTTAAACTTGCAAACGTCCCTTATTAAAAAAATGTAGAAATTGGCAGTTTTGTGCACAAGGGGCAATGATACTAACATGTGATCCAATTACCTAAAAAACTAAAAATGCAGGTAAATAGAATATATTATAGTTATGCAACAGCATACTAGTTCCTGCTTCTGTTAAGTATTATCTTTGTTTTCCTCTGTGGGTGTGGCTTGTGATATGTACATAAATACTGGACAGCTGTAACTGCCTCTCTACTTCTTCACAGATATCTGAAAAATTGGGGAGAGTGCAGCTACAGCAATGTGAGTATCAACAACTTTTTATTATTGGGTTACAATTATTATTATTATTATTATTATTATTATTATTATTATTTGAGAAATAACCACAGGTAATAAAATATATTCTTGTCTGCATTTAACAAAAAATAATTTAAAGACTAAAATAGTTTATTATCTTTACTTAACTAACACTGAACATGATGGGACATAAATATTAACAATTTGAACACTTAACATGTTTAAATATGGCATTCATACTTAAATCTTACACATGAATATATAATTATTTAATCTCCTGTTTATAAATTATTTTACTTATTTTATTTATAGCATATACTTATGTAAAATATACTAAATAATTTTTGGTGTTTAAACTTACTGCTAAAGATAAACTCCTACAAAACATCTAAATGCTATATTTTAAATAAACACATTAAATAATGATATAGCCTATGCATGTGTTCATATTCATATCCTACCTCTGCTGGATGGGACAGCTGCATAAAAAACTACCTACAATATTTGACTCCTCTGTCAGCTAAAAGTATTTATTCAAATGTTTATGCATCGATTTTTGATTATTAAAACATTGTTTGGATAAATATATGAGGGTGGGGGTTCTATGCAGTGTTGATTGTTTATTTTTATCTTATTGTTTTAGCAAACTGAACCAAAAGAAAGTAAAGAGCCAGAGAATAACGAACCCCAAACCAGTAAGTAAAGATCTATCTTCTTAAATATATATATATATATATATATATATATATATATATATATATATATATATATATATATATATATAATTTGTTTTTTTTACAAATTCTGATAAGAAAGGTACCCCTCTAAATTATTTGAACACTTAACATGTTTAAATATTTCACTCATATTTCAATTTACACATGCATTTATATATTGGGGCGGCACGGTTAGTGCTGCTGGCTCACAGCTGCAGGGTTCGAATCTGACCTCAAGGGTCTGTGTGGAGTTTGCATGTTCTCCCCACGTTCGTGTGGATTGTCTCTGGGTACTCCAGTTTCCTCTCACATCCAAAGACATGGGTTGCTCACTCTAAATTTCCCTCTGTGTGAGTGTGGTGCCCTGCGATGGACTGGTATCCTGTCCAGGATGTAGTCCCACTTTGCGCCCTGTGCCTGCCAGGTTAGGCTCTGGCTCTCTAAAGGATTAAGCAGTTATGATAATGGATGGATGGATTTATATATTACATATGGACTGGAGATGAGGGATATTGTGGAAAATAGGCCTGGACAAAATTAAAACTTTGTTGTTTGTCAGAAGTTTATTCCTTCTACTGGGGGTATAATTTGCAATTAGTGGGTGGGTCAAAGTTTTGATTTGGTCCAGGCGCCTTCATCTGTCGTTCTGCTGCGGAATATTGATTTTTGTTGAATACATTTTCTTTTTTTTTATATGCAGTGTCTGAAGTCTATTCCAGCGAGTTGCGGATTGTGTTGGTTGGGAAGACTGGAGTTGGGAAGAGTGCTGCAGGAAATGTCATTCTGGGTAAAAAACGTTTTACATCTGAATTATCAGACACCTCAATAACAAAGGAGTGTAAAGAGGTAACAGCTCAGACCTTCGGGAGAAAGGTTACTGTGGTCGACACTCCAGGCTTGTTTGACACAAGTCTGTCCAATACAGAAACTGCTAAAGAGATTGTGAAATGTGTTGAGATGACATACCCTGGACCCCATGCTTTCCTCCTGGCGATTAGGCTCGGTCGATTCACTAAGGAAGAGAAGGAAACAGTCCAGATAATCAAGGAGGTTTTTGGTGAGAGAGCTTCGAAGTACATGATGGTACTTTTCACTCATGGGGATAACCTGGACGAAGATGAAACAATTGAAGATTTTATTAAAAAATGCAGTGAGGACATCAAGCAGCTGATTACGTCATGTGAAGGCAGATATTCTGTGATCAGTGGAAAAAAAATAAAGGATCAGGATCAGACCAAACAACTACTGGAGAAAATAGACAAGATGGTGAAGGAATGTCAAGGGAACTTCTTTTCTGGTGAATTGTTCCAGATGATGAAGGAAAGAATTGAACAGGAGAAGAAAATACAAGAGTATAAAGAAGAAGTGAAACGTGAAAGAGAACAGAAAGCATTGATGGAAAGATATGCAAGAAGTTGTGAGGAAAAGTTGCAGAATGTTAGCAGATGTTCTATCTGTTAGAGCGTAATTTTAAAGATATTGTCTGTCTTTCATTCTTATATCAATTGCATCCATACCTATTATTTGGTGTGCCAGTATTGCTATAAATTATTGGCAATATTAATCTTTGGATCGACATATCTGAACAGAAAGAATGTAGGCACAATATCACCACATTTCTACTGATCATATTCCTTAAACATTCGCTATCTTCATATTGATTGCATTTATTTATATAGAACCTTCTAACTTTCAGTGTAAAAAACTGTATTTACTTTGTACTTATAACTTTGTATCTGTTAATTAACTGTTATCAGTAACAATGTAGATAAAGGTTTGAGTTTGTATAAAACATGATGAAGTGCACTTGGCCAAAATCTCATTTTTCATATTGTTTTACTGTTTGTTTCTCCTTTTAAATAAATAATAAATAATGGATTTTTAATCTGTTTGTCTCATTGTTATGGAATTACACCTCCATTTGCATTTATTCTGATATGAAACCATTAGGCCATATGCTGAACTGAAATATGTGCCTAGAAAATTAGTTTTGTTCCAACATCAGGGGCATTACTTTGTTTTTGCAGATTTATGTTGCAAATACTCTCACAGACCTTGTGTTAAAATCCTGTAGTTTTTTGTCAGGACACATCCAAAGTTATCAGGCTATTGACTAATTTTGACACTAAACAGATGAAGGGCTCTTGTCTGTAAATTAATATCTATATCAAAAACATTGACAATGTAAAAAAACAAGTTAGAAAAACGCAACAGCCGTTTAAAGGGCTGATATCAAACACAAAAGCACAAGTTAGGAGAAGCAATTAAGGCAATCTTGGAGCATCAAGCAAATACACACAATTGGAAAGGTGCTGGGGCCCAAGATTCACACAATTGTTGCTTTAAACTTGGCTCCTTATTTTGATCACTTTGCCTCAGTGTGTGTGTTCCAGTGTGTGTGTGTGTGTGTGTGTGTGTGTGTGTGTGTGTGTGTGTGTGTGTGTGTGTGTCACTGAGGCGCACACACACCCTGAGAAACACACACTCAGACTCACACACACTGAGACACGCACACACACAGAGACACACACACAGAGACACACACTCAGAGACACACAGAGAGACACACACACAGAGGCAGACACACACTGAGACACACACACACACTGAGACGCACACACACTGAGACACACATACACTGAGACACACACACACTGAGACACACATACACTGACACACACACACTGAGGCGCAGGCACACTGAGACACAGACTGAGAAAGACACACACACACACTGACACACACACACACACTGAGAAAGACACACACTGAGACACACACTGAGAAAGACACACACACTGAGACACGGACACACAGAGGCACACAAACACACACTGAGACACACACACACACTGGGACACACACACACACACACACTGGGACACACACACTGAGGCAAAGTGATCAAAATAAGGAGCCAAGTTTAAAGCAACAATTGTGTGAATCTTGGGCCCCAGCACCTTTCCAATTGTGCCAATTTGCTTGATGCTCCAAGATTGCCCTAATTGCTTCTCCTAACTTGGGCTTTTGTGTTTGATATCACCCCTTTAAATGGCTGTTGCATTTTTCTAACTTACTTTTTTTACATTGTCAATGTTTTTGATATAGATATCACTTCTTTTTTTACTTCATCAAATAATGAATAATGTTAGGTAAGGAGATTAGAGAATGCGTATGGTAATAAACAGACAGAACAGCCATGGAAGAGAGTAATATGTAAAGTAATATGCAAGAGTAATGATTTGAAAGTAAATCTGGAATCAATTACAATTATTATTACAACAGCGCTGTGTGTGTGTGTGTCTGTGTGAGTCTCAGTGTGCATTGTGATGAAGAAGCACAGAGAGGGATGTCTGAGTGCTAGTGTTCATAGACAATTGGTGTATGTCTCTCACACTGTTTCCAAGCTCATGGCTTCACCCATCTATCCATTATCATAACCCGCTTATTCCTTTAGAGGGTGGAGGCGAGCCGGAGCCTAAACCGGCAGGCACAGGGTGCAAGGCAAGACTGCACCATGGATGGGACGCCAGCCTCACAGCGCCAGGATCCTAGGTTCGAATCCGGCCTAGGGATCTGTCTGTGTGGAGTTTGCATGTTCTCCCTGTGTTCGTATTGTGGGTTTACTCCGGGTACTCCGGTTTCCTCCCACAGTCCAAAGACATGCTGTTCAGGTTGATTGGTCACTCTAAATTGCCCTCTGTGTGTGTGTGTGAGTGTGTGTGCGTGAATGTGTGTAACTGTAGATTAAGAGACGGCAAATCTTTTAAAAATGGGTATGGAGTTGTGTATTTTTAGTAAATATATGTAGCGCTAATAAAAAATATTGATAAACAATAGGCCTATCACACTTGCCAACTTATCCAGAGTAGCCGACTGATGGTGACGAACACGAGAATTCGATATGTGACAGCATTTTGTTTTTATTTTTATTGTGGATGTTATTTGTCCTCTATTCTTCAAACAAATACATTACAAAGTTGTGAAAAGTGGGCAAACTGTGTTTGAAAGTGTATCCATTAATATATTAATATGTATAAATATTTAGAGTTAGGGTGGCACGGTGGTGTAGTGGTTAGCGCTGCTGCCTCACAGCACCAGGGTAATAGGTTTGAATCTGGCCTAGGGGGTCTGTCTGTGTGGAGTTTGCATGTTCTCCCCAATGTATTCACATTGTGGGTTTTCTCCAGGTACTCTGGTTTCCTCCCACAGTCCAAAGACATGCTGTTCAGGTTGATTGGTCACTCTAAATTGCCGAGTGAGTGTGTGTGAGTGAGTGTTTGTCGTGCCCTGTGATGGACCTGGCGTCCCGTCCAGGGTGTAGTCTCGCCTTGCCCCCTGTGTATGCTGGGTTAGGCTCTGGCTCATCGTGACCCTGTAAAGGATTAAGTGGTTAATGATAATGGATGGATGGAATATTTAGAGTTGCAGGCAAGCTGCATTCTACATTATAATGTAACGACAAGTTAGCTCCTAATTAGTCGGTTAAAGATAACTAAACATTCGTCCCAATAAGATTTCAGCTCGCACAGGTCAACCACAGCCTTGCATGCCGCAGTAGCAACCTTTCTATTATTATTATCAGTTATGTTAATTCACCAAACTGTTGTTAAACTCCCAGCAGCGATTAGTACCAAGTGATGTCACTTCCGACTCAGATGCAGAGGACTTGTTTCTATATAAATCTATACATTTTTTTTATCGAAATGTTAATACATTTATTATGATTTCCTATATGTGGATTATTCACGTGATTCAGTGATTCACTGCTTCAGGTGATTCAAATGGCCACTGTTTGATGTGAAGCAAACAAGTACTTGAATACCTTTTTAAGTGTTGGGATACAAATGGGCATGGTTTGGGTTATTGCCTGAAACAAAGCAAACAAATCACCTGGATTGTGAAAAAGTGCCAAACATAAACTACAGTGTGAATACGCACAGCTTATCAAATAATTTCTTCAAGTTCGGCCACAGATTTTCCCTTGGTCGTATTATTAATTAATTAATTGTTAAAAACAACTTCAATTTGACAATAACAGCATTACGTTTCCCGTAGATACCCACAGGGATCAAACCTGCAACCTCCAACACCACAGCACAGCGACTTATTTGTTGTTTCCCCAGCTTTTCTCTTGTGTGTTACGTCACCTACAGTCTCCAGCCTTACCTGTGCACGTTATAATGCTTTCTCATATATTTTCGTATTATATATTGTGTGGGCCTTGCGTTTTACACAACTTGTTTTTTTAACCTGTATTTCAGTCCTCCGGCCACAAATGCTGATATAGCCTTGTCATTCAGCAACCGATTGTGCAATCATTAACAATCACCCCATTGTCTTAATTCTATCAGTTACAGTGGTTTCAAAGACATAAAGTTAGAGACCATTAATTAAACAAATAATAAAGTTGCAGAATTAATAAAACCACACCGATCACAAGTTTTTGAAAACTGTCTGCAACCAAGATCACTGTATCAGAAACCACATTTTATTCAACAACATCTAATGGCAGAAATGATATTCGACCCTCCCATTATATTCTATTCCAGGGTTTGATGCTTACTGTAAATCAGAAATGGACACTTACCATGTGCAAAAGAGAACATGTCATGTCTTTGAATGAAGATTAAAACAGAATAATTATTTCCCAATTAAACAAGAAAGGCTCAGATGTATTTGTCAGTTGTTACTAATTCCATGGGCACTGAAAGAAATGTTTGTTTGAATGATCAAGTCTTCACAGAACATCAATCCACAAGAAGACAGGGTTAACTAACTGACGGTGTTTAAATGTAATGCAAAATATAATGCACTTTAACCTTTCATAAAACCGTAAGTGACACTTTTGTAACTGCTATTAACATTGTATTATTATCGTTAAATTATGTAAATACTGTACAGCTGTAGCATATTACAGCATGGATTTCCCGAGTGGCGCATCAAGTAAAGGCGCTTCGCGTGGAGTGCAGGATGTGCCCTATAGCCTGGAGATCGCAGATTCGAATCCAGGCTATGTCACAGCCGACCGTGACCGGGAGTTCCTGGGGGCGGCACACAATTGGCCGAGCGCTGCCTGGGTAGGGAGGGCTTAGGTCGGTAGGGGAATCCACGGCTCACTGCGCATCAGCGACCCCTGTGGCCGATAGGGCGGCTGTGGTTCTGCAGTGGAGCCGCCAGATCTGTGTTGTCCTCCGACACTATAGGTCTGGTAGCATTGCTGTGGATCTGCAGTGCGAAAAATGACGGCTTGGCAGGAGCACAATTTGTGTATTTAAAACAGCTTCAGCGAGAACAGTTTAAAATGAAAACATCAAGGCGACGGTTGGTCTCCCATCCAGGGACAGACACTAATCAACATGGTCAGTTTCCACGACGAAACAGGACGAGGGCTTGTGACGCTAAATGACGGCGAGCGAGGGAATCCCGTGGTTTAGTGTGTGTCATTGTAACTAATAAACAGACATACTGTTTTTTCTACACAAAACATTCTTTTTTATATGATAATGAGGCGCGATTTTTTATGTTTTTATTAATGTATTTGCACATTTATTTAAACGTGTATTAATTTGTGTATTTAGACCAGCTTCAACAAAATTAATGTTAAATGGAAAAATCAAGGGACAGTCCCCCATCCAAATTCAAATGCTGCTTTAGCTTGCGTAGTTTCCACAATGAATCAGGGCGAGAGCTTGTGGAGTTATATGACCACAAACGAAGTAGCTTGTTGGTGTTGTATGTTTCATTGCAACTTTAGAAATCGACGAGCGTGTGTGTGTACTTTCCTATTTAAAGTATTTGCACATTTATTTATTTAAACATTCACTTCATTTTTTGTTTTAACACGACATGTACAAACAGCATTTTTTGTAATGGATACATTTATAACTAAAGCAAGCTAGCGAACTGTACATTATTTAAATTGTAACATGACTTTTTTTTTCTCTCTTTTTATTAATTCATCCGACATTGAGACAAGGAAATGGCCATTGTTGTTTACAATTCCATTCTATGGTTGCAGATTCCGAGGTTGTCTTCCACACATAACCGGATGTCATTTATTTTCATATTCAAACCAGAAACCACAACATTTCAGGATTTGGGAGCTTACAGAAATAGCAGTTTCAGGGGCAACTACACAGGGATGTAGGATTAAAAAATAAACACATTACGGCTCTGGACTCTTGACCGGAGGGTCGTGGGTTCAATCCCCAGTGGGGGACACTGCTGTTGTACCCTTGAGCAAGGTACTTTACCTAAAATTGCTCTAGTAAAAAAAAAGCCCAACTGTATAAAAGGGTAATTGTATGTAAAAATAATGTGATCTCTGTATAATGTCAAATAATGTATAATGTAATATCTTGTAACAATTGTAAGTCGCCCTGGATAAGGGCGTCTGCTAAGAAATAAATAATAATAATAATAATAATAATAATAAATAAATCGCTTAATATAAACGCCACAGATGTAAAGGACTTGCATCCGCTGGTATATTTCGATGTTGACGAACATGTGAAATGCCATGGTTGGTAGGTGTCCAGTTATTTAGCTTTTCAATTTGAGAAGTGGCTATACACCCTAAAACGTCAGGTTGATGTTTATGTTTTTACAAATGTTTACAAAGACGGAAGGAAGGATGACGAATTTTGCCTTAGTTTGACGACTTATATCTTTTTGTGCATAAGAGGTATTTCATGTTTTTTTACATTCGACGTTAGAAAGCTTTGAATTTTCTGTTTCAAGTGGAATGGTACACACACACCCCACAAACACCCCCACACCCCCCACAGACACATCACCCCCCCACAGACACACAGACCCCACAAACACCCCCCCCCCACAGACACGCCACCCCCCCACAGACACACACACCCCAAACACACACACACACACCCCACAGACACAAACACACCCCACGGACACAAACACACACCCCACAGACAAACACACACCCCACAGACACACATACACACTCCCACACACACCCCACAGACACACACACCCCAGACACCCCCCCACAGACACACACACACCCCACAGACACATACACCCCACAGGCACCACACACACACAAACACACACCACAGACACACACACACCACAGACACACACACCCCAGACACCCTCCACAGACACACATACACCCCCCCACACACACACCACAGACACACACACCCCCCACAGACACTCACACCCCCACACACACACACCGCTCATTCACTCCCAACCCTAAAGACAGACACAGCCCGCACAGACACCCGAATTTTTTTATGTTTGTACGTTGCTATTTTTTAATGTATTTGCATATTTACTTATTTAAACATTCATTCATTTTTGTTTTTTAAGATTTTATTTTAACACGACATGTAAATGTGTACAGGTACAAATGGCATTTTTTGTAATGGATGTATTTATAAATAAAGCATGCTAGCGACATGTAAATTATTTTAATTTTAAATAATAATAAATAATAATAACAAAAGTTCAAATGCACAGTATTTCTACTTCCAGGTCACAAGTGAATCTTGCAGTTAAAGATATTAATCGGTGAAGTGTCACTTGTCATGTTTGCTTTACCATGAATAAAAGTTAACTCTTCATTGTTGGAGGACAATGGACCCACATGGAGCGGGGTTGAAGATGAAGGGGAAGGGCAAGAGTCAGACCAAGATGACCAAATATTTCTGATGAGATCCGTACAACACTGGTAGATCATGTCATCAACCATGGGTTGAGCATGAGGGAGGCTGGGCAGCAGGTGCAGCCCAATTCGAGATGTTTTTTACAGTTTTTCTCGATTGCTAAGTCAATGTGAATGAAACTGTGGTGCATATGACCAACACCATAACCTAAACTAGCAGAACAGCATACATTTCTGCAAAACAGTAAGTAATTTATGGTTGCTTTTCACACAAAATGCAAATGCCAAGCACATTTTTGCAAAACAGTAAACACAACTCTCTATATATGACACAAAAATCAATTGGGTAATTCTTGTCAAACAAAATTAGATCATTTGTTCACAGCAGATAGCACTTACTCCCAAAAGTATGAATCTCTACTGCACATGTGCACATCCTCATTGCTCAATTGTTTAATCAACAATCAGTCCATAATCACATATAAAAGAGGTTACCAGTGAGTTGGTGTTGGCGAGAAATGTAGCAAGTCAGAAGGCAAAGACAAAGGAGAGAAAGAGGGGAACCACAACCAGGAGCCCATAGGGAAGACTCAGAACAGATGTTTCCATTGACATACAGTACGTGCCACTATCGTTGACCATGTGATAAATCATGGCCTTTCAATGCGAGAGGCTAGGCAGAAGGTGCAACCCAATCTACAGTAAGCAGGTCAACTGTGGCATCAATAATTAGAATATTCAAAAATGAGAATAGATACATGACCATATATTACTTCACTGTATTACAGTACTATACAATATACATGTAAGGAGTTTTTCCGTCATCCTCCTTGATCATCAAAATGTCATAATATACATTTATAGAATTGAAAGACAGCCCCGCTCTGGTGGCAGAGGAAGAGTCTTCAACACTGAACAGGAGGCTGCCATTGTATATATGGTGGTTGCAAACAACTCAATACGTTTGAGTAAGAGCCAGACTACAATTATACAAGACCATAACATTGCTCAGAATGTACATAGTGTCAGTCTGGCAGCTATTGACCGGGTCTTGAAACAACATGAAACAGCTATACAGGGTACCTTTTGAAAGGAATAGTGAAAGAGTGAAGGAGATTAGGTTCCAGTATGTACAGGTAAGGGTTCATTACAGTAATGTATTTCCTTACAATACAGTGCCTTGCAAAAGTATTCAGACCCCTGACCAATTCTCTTATATTACTGAATTACAAATGGTACATTGAAATTTCATTCTGTTTTATATTTTATTTTAATTATTGTAAGGTGACATTGGTTTTATGTTGGGAAATATTTTTAAGAAAAATAAAAAAAAAACTGAAATATCTTGCTTGCATAAGTATTCAACCCCTGTGCTATGGAAGCTCCCAGTTTACACCGATGAAAGAAATTTCCCTAACGAGGACACAATTACCTTACCATTGGCCTCCACCTGTGAACCATTAAAGTTGCTATCACATTTTCTGGATAAAAACCCCACTGTTGAAGGATCATCGGTCAGGCTGTGAATCTGAAGGAAAATGAAGACCAAAGAACATTCTACAGAAGTTAGAGATAAAGTAATACAAATGCATAGATTAGGGAAAGGGTACAAAATAGTATCCAAGTGTTTGGATATCCCAGTGAGCACAGTTGGATCAATAATCAGGAAGTGGAAGCTGCATCACACCACCCAGGCACTGCCAAGAAAAGGCCGTCCCTCAAAACTCAAACAAGAAGGAGACTTGTGAGAGGAGCCACAGAGAGGCCAACAATCACTTTGAAGGAGCTACAGAGTTCAGTGGCTGGGAGTGGAGTAATGGTGCACCAGTCAACCATATCAAGAGCTCTGCATAACACTGGCCTGTATGGGAGGGTGGCAAGAAAGAAGCCGTTACTCAAAAAGTACCATCTGAAAGCATGTCTGGAGTTTGCCAGAAAGCATAAAAGTGACCCAGCTGCGATGTGGGAAAAGGTTTTGTGGTCAGATGAGACCAAGATAGAGCTTTTTGGCCAAAACTCAAAGCGCTATGTATGGCGCAAACCTAACACTGCCCATGCCTCAAGACACACCATCCCTACATTGAAGTATGGTGGTGGCAGCATCATGCTGTGGGGATGCTTCTCATCAGCAGGGACTGGGCATCTTGTTAAAATTGAAGGAAGAATGGATGGAGCAAAATACAGGGAAATACTGCAAGAGAACCTGCTTTAGTCCGCTAAAAAACTGAAGCTTGGGAGGAAATTCACCTTTCAGCAGGACAATGATCCCAAGCACAAGACCAAAGCAACATTGGAGTGGCTCAAGAACAAAAAGGTGAATGTCCTACAGTGGCCCTGTCAAAGTCCTGATCTCAATCCCATTGAGAATCTGTGGCACTATTTGAAAATTGCTGTCCACAAGCGTCATCCAACCAACCTGAACAACCTGGAGCAAACCTGCCAAGAAGAATGGGCCAAAATCACTCCGACACTGTGTGCAAAGCTGGTACATACTTACCCCAAAATATTTAAAGCTGTTATTGCAGCGAAAGGTGGCTCTACCAAATATTAATGTGTGGGGGTTGAATACTTATGCAAGCAAGATATTTCAGTTTTTTATTTTTCTTAAAAATATTTCCCAACATAAAACCAATGTCACCTTATAATAATTGATTTTGAGTTTCAGTGTTTTAAAATAAAATATCAAACAGAACAAAATTTCAATGTACGATTTGTAATTCAGTAATATAGGAGAATTGGTCAGGGGTCTGAATACTTTTGTAAGGCACTGTATTTCATTGCAGACAGTTGGAATGGCTACCCATGTTCATTTTGTGTTTGTCTCAGAGAATAATGGAGCTTGAGTCAAATGTGTTGCCACATGTCTTCATATACGTGGATTCAATTTGTCCAAAGTGAGGAGACATGGGAGGAACATCATCGGTCACAGAGCCACAGTCAATGTGCCAGGCCAAAGAGGTGGGAATATTACCATGTGTGCAGCCATCTCAAGAGAAGGTGTTCTTTCCCCCATCGCCACTGTTGGACCATACAATACATCACACCTAATTGCATTCCTCGACGTCTTGTACAATAGAATTGTACCCCCTGAAGAGAGAGAGCTGGTGAGGCCTGCTATGCCAGACTCAGCAAAACAGCAGAAACTGCGGTTGCAGTGAGCTAAGGAACACTGAAGGATTGGAAAAACATTGCGTGGTCTGTTGAATCCCAGTTCCTGCTGTTTCACGCTGATGGGAGGACTAGGGTATGGAGAAAACCAATGGATTTTTTCAGCAGGATAATACCCCATGCCACAAGGCTAGGATTACCAGGAATGGTTCCACGAACATGACAGTGAATTCAGCTTACTGCAGTGGCCTGCCCAGTCACCAGATCTCAATCCAACTGAGCATCTGTGGGATGAGATGGAACGAGCTATTCAGAGTAGAGATCCACTACCAGCCAACTTGACACGACTGTGGGAAGCATTGGAGTCAACATAGGCCAGCATCCCTGTGGAACGCTTTCAACACCTTGTAGAGTCCATGCCCTGATGAATTGAGGCTGTTCTGAGGGCAAAAGGGAGTGCAACTCAATATTAGGAAGGTGGTCCTAATGTTTTGTACACTCAGTGTATATACGTATAAAAGAGAATGAATAGATGCAATACTGGAAACCGCCACAAGATGGCTACCGTCTGAATGTTAAAGGTTCTGTTAATATGATAGATGGTAATTATAATACTAGAAATCTTAAAACAAGAAAATACAGTAGAGCAGCAATCAGAACCATCTTAGATTTGACTAAACCACTGAACCTCTCCCAGCATGTACTCACAATGGAGGGGTGAACTAAAAGACAGGCAATTACAGTTATTAATGTATCAAGAAAATCAAACATGCATTAACAGAAAATAAATCTGTATAGTAAAATATACATAAACAGTGCACACAAATCCAATATTAATTCTCAAATAAACGTGAAACACAAACTATAAATCACTACAAAGAAGACAAAACTCACCCCTCTGAAATATGTTACACCGCTGGGAGAGGTTCAGGGAGAATTGACTTAGCTTTTGTTATACACATACAAAACAATGTGACGTTGTTGGTAATACTACAATACGGTAGAAGCCACAATCTACAATACCCGTGGTATGAGCACAGAGCGTAGTTCTAAACAAAGCACTTGTAATAAATACAAGTGAATCTAAGCAGTAGAAAGAGAAGTTATAAAATAGATACTAGAAAGAAAGCATATATAAGAAACAGCGGCTGTGCGCGCGCTCCTAAAATACAAAATAAATCATAATATTAGGCACGCCACGAAAACATATTTAATTATATTAAAAACAAAACTTCCGGATTGCTTTACCTCAGCGAGTTGAATTACCGCGGCCACACACAAAGGAATAGTTGTTTTGCTCGCCCTGAAGAGGTTAAAACAAAATGCATCAAGCAACTGGCAAAATAAACTTAACATGTTAAAAAGATCACGCTGAGGAGAAATGCAAACTGTGTGGGGGTAACCTTCTCTGGAGGATTAACAAACAAGGATATAGGCTGGTGGTCCTGATAAAGAAAACAGCGTTGTGGTCAAGAGCAGCCAAATGAACACAGCTTTTATAACGCAAGTAAATTGGATGCAATTAGCACGCAATTACCCCTCCCTTTATGCATCGACATCCCGTCAGTGTGATTCTCTCAGCTGACCTGCCATGGCTGAAAATAGGAGGTAAATGAATTAAGGCAGTCACCCCCACCCAGCCCCGGCAGTCCCCAACTCCCCCCAATGGTCCTGAACCTCAATTGCCTGGATCACCGATCTTGGGAGATTGTGTCGATTTGGATGCTGTCCTGCAGTATTCCTAGTGGTCCATCGCAGCGTTGCATTTTCTGCTGGTAAATCAGTACCTGGGGCATGTTGAGCAGGTATGAGTACTACCTCTTGATATAGTGGGTCTGGAACAGCAAACAGAATGGAGTCTTGATCCTCAGAATCCTCTTCTGGCTCTCCAACAATATCACTCTCCCTTAAGTCTTCTCCCTCCAGTTCTAAGATCTCCTCTGTAGATTGCCGAACAGCCAGTCGTAGCTTAGAGCGTTGTACTTGTCGGACCAGGCCTGTCCCATTAACAGGGCTGATGGAGTAGACTGCCCCCTGATCATCTGTTGCACGGAAAACTCTGTACAGGACAGGACTGCAGGCGTCTTGGATCTTGTCGACCCCGTACACTGTGGTCCTTTATATGAACCAGTTGCCCAACCAGTAATGCAGAATCTCGTACTTTGCAGTTCACCCTTCCACGCTGGGCAGCAGCAGCTTCTAGGCGATGCTTAGTGTCTTGATACACTGTCTGAAGCCTCTCTTGGTGCTCTTTGACCCAGTCTTCAGTATTTCCCTCGCACGACTCTTCCTCACCAGACCCTAAGAGAAAATCAATAGGGAGTTGGGGCTCATGCCCAAACATCAGAAGGTAGGGGGGATCTCCCTGTGGACTGATGTGAAGTAGTATTATAAGCAAATAATACCTGTGGGAGATGTGTTGTCCATCTGCGCTTCTCTGGTGGGAAAGTGTGAAAAAGGTCACAAAGTGTTCAGTTAAAGCGCTCACATTGCCCATTACCTTGTGGGTGATATGGGGTTGTCCAGGTCTTCTGAACACCATACACCTGGCAAAGCTGACTAATAAGTGCACTCTCAAAGTTTCTGCCTTGATCTGAATGTATCCGCTGGGGCACTCCAAAACGATAAAACCAGTCGTTAATGAGCACCTTGGCGACGGTACTTGCTCGTTGGTCCCTTGTAGGAATGGCCTGGGTGTATTTAGAAAACACATCAATTAGTACAATCACATTTTCTCTGCCATCACTAGATGGTTCAAGCACTGTAAAGTCAATGGCCAGTATTTCAAGGGGGCGTGATGCTAACAAACTACCCATGAATGTGCAGACTTGGGGCTGGACAGCTTTTGACAAGACACAGCGTTCACACTCACGGCACCAGCGTTCTACATCTGCGGCCAATAGCAGCGTCTTCTCACCAGCTGGGTGGTCCGATCCACACCCTGGTGACCTTGGTCATCATGCAGGCTCGTCAAGACCTCAGCATGCAATGCTTTAGGCAAGACAAGCTGAAGAGGTTCTCCACCACAGTCAGATGAGTGTATTCTGCCGTAAAGCACTCCATCTCTTTCCTCCAGACGGTCCCACTGTCGAACCAGTTCCCAGACATCCCTTGGCAGTGGTTCTCGCTCACAGCAATCAGGTGCCTGCCTTCTCTAAAACTGCAGAAAGGAGCCAATAATGGGGTTGTGTGCCTGCAACACCACCAGGTCAGCTTTATCTTGAACTGGAAAGGCGGCAATAGTGGCTTGAGTCGCCTCCTCCTGCAAAAGAACTGAAACAGAATGTTCTGTGGTTAAGCGTTGAATATCTATTGGTACACTCGTACCTCTAGCAATAGCTTCAGTCTCCTGCCTCCAACTGCCCTGGGTGTCTCCTAGATAATGCATCAGCATTCCCATTGGCCCATCCTGACCGGTATTTAACAGTAAAGTTAAAGGGTGCCAGCTGTCCTGCCCAGCGCTGTTCCACTGCACTGAGGTTAACAGTTTGTAGATGGCTCAGAGGGTTGTTATCTGTGTAAACAAGGCATTGGTTACCAAGCAAATATTCCCGAAACTTCTCAGAAATAGACGACTTAAGGGCTAAAAACTCAAATTTCATGCTGCTGTAATTTTGCATGTTCCATTCGATCGGTCTAAGACCCCGGCTGGCGAATGCAATAGCATTCAGCGACTACTCTGTAACAAAGCAATGTTTAAAGGGAGTAGCTCAATATTCCGGGAGACACATTACTGTGGTCGACACGCCAGGCTTGTTTGACACAGAGCTGTCCAATAGTGAAATTATGGAAGAGATTGTGAAATGCATTGAGATGTCTGCCCCGGGACCCCACGCGTTCCTCCTGCTGTTTAGGCTGGGTCGATTCACTGAGGAAGAAAAGGAAACAGTCAGGATAATCCAGGAGGTTTTTGGAAGGAAGCTCTGAAGTACATGATTGTACTTTTCACTCACGATGATAATCTGGAAGAAGATCAAACAATTGAGGATTTTGTTAATAATGCCGACAAGGGCCTCAAGGAGCTGGTTGAGTCATGTGGTAACAGGTATCATGTGATCAATGGAAGAAACATGAAGGATCAGGATCAGATCGAACAACTTCTGGAGAAAATAGATAAGATGGTGATGGGAAGTGGCGGCAATTTCTTTTCTAATGAGTTGTTCAAGAAGATGGGGCAAGAAATCCAAGATAAAATTGAAATAATGCGAATGAAGGAAGAAAACAGGAAACTAATAGAAGAAAACCTGAATCGATCCAAGTGTTGTATATTATAGAGTGTAATTTTAAAGAAATGAAATAGCCTTTCTCACTCTTATATCAACAGCCTTCTTACCTGCACTTTGCAGTCCTCGTCTTACTATAAACTAATGACAACATATCTGAACAGTTAGAATGTAGGCACAGTATCATCACATTCCTGTTGGTAAAATTTCTTAATAATCCAATATAAACTTTAATTATATAAAACTAAACATTAAATACCTTACAGATTTCCTACTAAAGGTTCCACTATCTTCATATTGATTTCATTATTAATGCTTTATGAGATCTGAAATTGTTTTCTTGCATTCAGCTGTGTGTATTAAATCAATAAATTGCTGCAATATAGCATGTTGTTATTTGTCTGTGTATTTTATTTTACTTAGAGTAAGTAGCATGCTTCCCAAAAAATATAGCATGACACGTCCTCACATGTTGCTACAACTGTTTAAATAACGTACCTGTCATTTTTCTTTTCATTTTTAACATCCTGACAACTTTTTACACTTAGAACTTTATAGTCTGTTCCAAAGCTCTTGTCAAAATGTCTGCTCTAGTGCACTGATAGTGTACATAAGAACATAAGAACATAAGAAAGTTTCCAAACGAGAGGAGGCCCCATTCGGCCCATCTTGCTCGTTTGGTTGTTTGTAGCTTATTGATCCCAGAATCTCATCAAGCAGCTTCTTGAAGGATCCCAGGGTGTCAGCTTCAACAACATTACTGGGGAGTTGTGTCAGGATTATTGCCCACATTGTCAAACAGGTAACACAGCAATAACAATCTATGATGCGGTACGGAACAGAAAAGCCAGAGCACTTTTTTAAATCACTCTTCCTGCAGTGATTTAGAGCAGGGTTTCCCAGTCCTGGTCCTGGGGATCCATCATGTCTCCTGGTTTCAATTCAGAGTTCTCAATGACTTAACTAGACCCGTAATTGAACTAATAATGTACTTAATTAGACCTGTTTAATAGTTCTCAACTCATACAACTTATACAATTATATAGTTAACTTGAAATCTCAACGGTTTAAAAGCTGAAAAAAACTAAACATGTCTAATTAAGATATTTAATAGTTCAATTAAGGGTTCAATTAAGTAATTGAGAAGTCAGTTGGAATGAAAACCAGAAGACACAATGGGTCCCCAGGACAAGGATTGGGAAACCCTGATTTAGACAACAGATCTTAAACTCCAGTGCACTGGAGCAGTGGTTCCCAATCCTGGTCCTGGGGACCCCCTGTGTCTGCTGGTTTTCATTCCAACTGAGCAGTCAATTACTTAACTAGACCGTTAATTGAACTGACAATTTGCTTAATTAGACCTCTGTAATTGTTTTGAGCTCTTAAATAGTTGCAGAGTTCAAGTTACTTATAAAATGTTATAGCTTAACATTCATGATTCACACACTTCTTTGAATTCAATCTGGGCTTTAGCTAAAATGAGCTGCATGTTTCTCAAAGTTAGCAGTCTCTGTTTGCTGTAGTATTTATATCTATAACAAAAACAAAGTCA
Source organism: Acipenser ruthenus (assembly GCF_902713425.1). Classification (NCBI taxonomy): domain Eukaryota; kingdom Metazoa; phylum Chordata; class Actinopteri; order Acipenseriformes; family Acipenseridae; genus Acipenser; species Acipenser ruthenus. Next base: position 6,191,639 of record NC_081240.1, on the reverse strand, counting down.
ATGTAAAAAAACCAAGTTAAAAAAACGCAACAGCCATTTAAAGGGGTGATATCAAACACAAAAGTCCAAGTTAGGAGAAGCAATTAGGCCAATCTTGTAAAGCATCAAGCAAATTGGCACAATTGGAAAGGTGCTGGGGCCCAAGATTCACACAATTGTTGCTTCGAACTTGGCGCCTTTTTTTGATCGCTTCGCTCCACTTTATCGCTCCACTTGAAATGCGCAGTGGCGAAGCGGGCTAAGGTCGTGTGCTCTTCAAGAACGTCATGTTGCAAGTTCAAACCACCAATGCTCTTTGTATGACTTGAAGTGACTGAGACACACACTCACACACTGAGACACACTCACACACACTGAGACTGTGTGTGTTGTAGTGTGTGTGTTTCTCAGTGTATGTGTGTCTCAGTGTGTGTGTGTGTCAGTGTGTGTGTATGTCTCAGTGTGTCTGTGTGTGTCTCAGAGTGTTTGTGTCTCAGTGTGTGTGTGTCTCAGTGTATGTGTGTGTCTCAGTGTGTGTGTTTCTCAGTATGTGTGTGTATGTGTCATTGTGTGTGTGTCTCAGTGTGTGTGTGTCAGTTTATGTGTGTGTGTCTCAGTGTGTGTGTGTGTCAGTGTCTGTGTATGTATCTCAGTGTGTGTGTCTCAGTGTGTGTGTATCTCAGTGTGTGTGTGTGTGTCTCAGTCACTTCAAGTCATACAAAGACCATTTCAAGTGGAGCGATAAAGTGGAGCGAAGCGATCAAAGAAAGGCGCCAAGTTAGAAGCAAGAATTGTGTGAATCTTGGGCCCCAGCACCTTTCCAATTGTGCCAATTTGCTTGATGCTCCAAGATTGCCCTAATTGCTTCTCCTAACTTGTGCTTTTGTGTTTGATATCACCCCTTTAAATGGCTGTTGCGTTTTTCTAACTTGTTTTTTTACATTCTCAATATCACTTATAGATATCACTTATTTTTTTACTTCATCAAATAATGAATAAAGCGAGGGAAAGAAATTTGAGTATGTATATAGTAAATAGACAGACAAACATTACAAGAGAATAATAAGTAGAGTAATATAAGAGAAATGAGAAAATATTTGAAAGTAAAATAATGGTAGAAGGGACTTTTGGACAGTAATGAAAAGTATAAACAATATGTCTATTTTGGTAGGTATTGATATATTGATATTTAAGTAGGTATAAAACTACAATGTTATAAATGGTTCAAAAGGTACATATGCATGTCCGTGCTAAAGGGTAGTATACTAACACATTTTAATGCTGGAAAAAAAACATTATTCTCCTTGATATAGTGGTATTATGAACTTAGGCTTAGGCATTTGTAAAGCATTAGATCTCTTCATAAAAGGAGATATAAATTTTGTTTGCATTTCTTGACCATGGTTTGACTTCAATAAGTGCATCATTTGCATGCACCATTTTTCAGTAGCACCCACAGCAAGAACAGACACATAGTGTCCTGAAGTAACACCCTGTCCTTGGTGTATGATAATGGAAGCTAATTATTAATTTCTGTTGTCCACAGTAATTGTGCTATTCTGCACAGCAGTACACTTAGCATTGTGTCACTTTGTAATGGCCCCGTCTGGTTTGGTTTCCCAAAGCATAAGTTGGACTGCAATCAGTCGCCCTGCTGATTGAATAAGTTCACGTTTCATGATTGGAGAAATTTTGCATTGCCTACATTTGCTACCAGGAATCATTGCCCATTTGTCATTTCTATAAATGAGTTCTTCCAAACACATGGAATCTGTACCAGCAGGTACATGTAGAGGATAAATATACAACACCTCTCGGTTTGATGAGCAGTAGTCACATGTAGTACATAAAATGCCATGACTTATTGTGACTGAAAACATGCAAGTTCAGACAATTTGTTGAGAAACTCTGCAACATGTTGCTGCTCACCTCTATTGAAAGGTTCTTCTAAGAAGTGACAAATATCCACAGTAGTTAGATACGCAGTGGATGGCAAGTGATCCTATTTGTGATGAAAGCTCCTGATAGCCTCTTGTTGACTGTTTTAATGAATCCTTCAGAGGCTGCAAGTGAAGAAGGCACTGAAATGTTGCATTTGCATAGCATGAGGTGAAATTGGGGTTGCTCAAGCCCCTGAATGGATGTGTAAGTGCAGTGTTCTCTTAGAAGACTGAGGCTTTTGCTGTTCCTGAACATTAATGATGACTTGGTGAATGAAATGCGCATGATCTTTTACCTTGTGTCCCTTGTGCGTGTTAGTCTCCTTCAAGCTTATCAACATAGGACAATAAATCCCTCTGAGCCGATGGTACTCTTCAACTGCAGTTTGACATGCGTAGATGCAGGTGGGGTCAAAGTTGATAAGGTGGATACTGCTTAAGGAAGTAACTGTGGAAAGTGCAACAAAACTTTGTCCATAGGAGAAAATGGAGTTACCACGATCCATCATAACTGTTTTTAGAGTCATCCCCTGGCATTTGTGAATGGTGATTGCATGAGCACCAATGACTGGGAACTGCTCTCGAATAATGTAGACTCTATCCATGATTTCAAACTTTGAGCATAAATGTTGAAAGGTATGGGTGACTGCATTGTTAAATTTGATGGTTATGGTTTTGAGCATACTTGTGTTTTCCAGATAGTAGGAAATTGATGAGACCAGTGGCAATGTCAATGTTCTTGCGAATTTGCTTAATACAAATGCAAATGTGATACATTTACTACCAAACTAAATACAAATGCAAATATGTGACAAATGCTAAATGGACTTCAAATACTTTCCCATACAACAAATGTTAATTTATTAGCATGAATTTGGCAGAGACCTTTATCAAAGGTGACATACAAGGAAAGCAGTTTATATAATAACAACATAAACACAGTAATCACCTAGTTCATAAAAATTAACAAGTATGTACCAATATAGGAAGTAAGTTACATAAAACAGTGTTTCCCAATCTTGGTCCTGAGGACCCAGTGTTTGCTAATTTGTGTTCCAACTGAGCTTTAAATTACAAATTGAACCCTCAATTGAATGATTAAAATGTCCAATCAGGCCATTTGAATTATTTGTAGAAATGGCTGGCTGCACAGGCCTCAATTAACACTAATCTAGGACTACCTAATGTTAACTCAGGTAAGGTAGTCCAAGATTAGTGCTGATCAGGGTTTCTGAAAGCAGCCAAAAGAGTTGGATATTTCAAGTTATTTCTAACATTGCATTAAGTCACTAATTGTTAGTTCAATTGGGGGATCAATTTAATAATTGAGAACTCAGTTGGAACACAAACAGCAGACACAGTGGACCCGCAGGACCAGGTTTGTGAAAAACTGACATCAATGATGAGATATATGTATATATTTATATATGTGTGTATTGCACAATTATTATGTTTACTTGTTTTGTTTGTTATGTTTAATAAACATGAAGTTCTCAAAAGTGTCCTTTAGTTTGTATCTTTCAGGTTAATCAACTTTACCAGCAATACTGAAAAGTCTCTCTACTTTATTATGAGCATTATTATTGAAAAGTGTTTAAAATTGAAATATTTTTGAAGCTTTCCCATGATTTGAAATTCAAATGCAAATTCTTATATTTCAGAATATACAAATACCAAGTCAAATGCAAATAGTTCAGCAGATTGCATTTAAATTATTATTATTTATTTTTTAGCAGACACCCTTATCCAGGACAACTTACAATTGTCACAATTATATCACATTATGTTTACATACAATTACCAATTTATCCAGTTGTTTATATTGAATCTAGGTAAAATACCTTGATCAAGGGTACAACAGCAGTGTCCCTCACCCGGGATTGAACCCACAACCTTCCAGTCAAGAGTCCAGGTATAATGAGGTTAAACACTGCTGTTTAGGAATAGAGTACTTTTTTTTTTTACTATACACACATTCCATTTACTTACAAACGTTTCACACGTCTGTGGTTTTAGAGATGAGGCTGAAGTTGGCTTCTTATTCGCCAGCTCCTTATTTGCCAGCTTCTCAATCGCTCAGCTTCTTATTTGCTGGCTTTTAGTGCATAAATGTAGTTGAATAAGTAGCTTGCAGAGGGGGTGCCCCTCGCTAGGTACCTGCAGAGAAATCAGCGATCCAACGTGATTTAACCCGTTAAATGCAAGGATACTTTTTCAAAGTAGATACATAAAGAGAGAATAAGAAGCTGAGCGATTGGCATATGCAACATGTTTGCCTGCTGTTCTGCCCCAGTAAACCACGTTGGGCCGAGATAAATACAGGTGTAGCTTACAGAGGGGGTGCCCCTCGCCAGGTATCTGCAGAGAAATCAGCGGCCCACCGTGATTTAACCTGTTAAATGCAAAGCTACTTATTCAACATAGATACATAAATAGCGAATAAGATGCTGAGCAATTGGAATATGTGGCATATTTACCCGCTGTTCTGCCCCAGTAAATCAGGTTGGGCTGGGCTAAATACAAGTGGGGCTTGCAGAGAGGTTGTCCCTTGTCAGGTACCGGCAGAGAAATCGGTGGCCCAAAGTGATTTAACCCTTTAAATGCAAAGTTACTTCTTCAACGTAGACAAATACATTTATGCACTAAAAGCTTGCGAATAAGAAGCTGGCGAATAAGTCAACTTCAGCCTCATGTTTTACAGTGTAAATGCATGAAAAGACGACAGACGTAGCCATAATACAGTCAAATTTAATGTCACTTCTGTTAATGTCACACTCTGCTTATTCTCATCAAATTGAAATGTCCCGGCCCGAATACAATGCATGCTGTGACTTTGATGTTTTGTTTTTAAAATGTATTAATGATCAATGCATTGCTGAGTCTGTTGCGCTCATGTATCAGGTAGTGTCTGGAATGATCCAAATGCAATTAAAACAGCGGGTGGAGGCGTGAAATAAATACATCTATAACTTCTCTTATGCAATTATTTCAATAGTGATTAATACCCTTTGTGGTCCATTTCAATAAATTAAAACTAAATCAGCTCATTTTTGCTGTTTTTAATCTACTATTTGTTAATAATACAAGTAAAACTTCAAAGGAAAGTTTGAAGTATCTGGTATTGCCAGGCAGTCTCCCATCCAAGTACCAACCAAACACACATATTATTATTATTATTATTATTATTATTATTATTATTATTATTATTATTATTATTATTTTAGCAGACACACTTATCCAGGCCAACTTACAATTGTGACATACAATTACCCATTTATACAGGCAGGTTTTTTTACTGGAGCAATCTAGATAAAGCAGCAATGTGTCCCCCACACGTGATTGAATCCAGTCAAGAACAAAGTGCTCTAACCGCTACTCCACAGATGCTGCAAGCGACGGATCACTAGTGTCTCGTTGTGTAAGGCCACGGAAAATTCACGATTTCACGTATTTGACTGCCTACCGTGAAAAATGTAAATATTGGTGATTTCTGGCTGAGGTATGAAGTCAGATTCTGAAACATGGCAAAAATTACACGCTGTTTTTTGTCAATTCCACCAAACTCTGTGGATGCAGCACGAGCAGTTTCTGCATATGGACAGGTTTTTACACAACAAAGACAAACCACGAGTGTTGAAACTGCAACAAGATGTACGATTATTATTATTTATTTTAGTACAGCAGCAGTGTCCCCCACCTGGGATTGAACCCACGACCCTCCGGTCAAAAGTCCAGAGCCCTAACCACTACTCCACACTGCTGCCCACGTTGGCCTTCAACAAATAACTAGTTTTCTGCTCACGGGCCAGATAATTTGTGTGTAAGTGTGTGTGTGTGTGTGTGTCTGTGTCTCTCTGTTTGTGTGTGTGTCTGTCTGTGTGTGTGCGCGCGCGCGCGTGTGTGAGACCATTCTTGCGTGCGCGTCATATATAATTTAGTGTGTGTAAAGAAAAACGGTTTTGTCACTTGCACTAAACCCTGTTTTTAACATTTTATTTTTCAAAGTCAGCATAACGCTATACAACACAGTCCGTTTAATTATTGTATGAACATAGCATACAAGTTTTAAATGTTTACAAAACTCGACAATGTTGCCGAATTTGTCCTTCAAACTTGTTTTGTTTAAATCAGTTTTGTCTGCTTGTTGTTTTTCAGCACACACATTTAAATGACCCTTGTTTGTTACATTTTAAAAGATTGATTTAAACGTTACAATGTAAATGTTGACTCAGCAGCTACCATTAAATATTTCAGCCTCGGTGACTTTCTTTGATGCGCTATTAATTTTAGGCAACTTGCAATTATTATTTTTTTTTACATGAAACTTTTTCTATAGGTAAGATTTCCATTACACGAGAGTAGATGTTAAAACTTCATGCTGATTTGAACTCGGCTCTCGCCAAGAAAAGCACCAACTAAGACGTAGCTTTACAGTAAACTAATGTGATCCATATGTGTCTCCATCCATTTACGTTTCCTTCCATATGATGATGTAGATATCCTTCTGTGACAGGATGGACCGAGGTTTGAGACTCAGAGACAGTTTTAAGTTCAAAAATAAAGTTTTTAATAAACAAAAATACAAAATAAATAGGCACAAGGGCCAAACAAAAAGGTTTCAAACACAAAATACAACCACAAAACAAAAACTTACAAAATAAAGCTTCCAGGCTGGGCGTTGCCTTCACTGGAACAGAAAAAACCAGCACAAACAAAACACACTCCTTCCAGAACTCTCTCTACCACTCTCCAACTCTCTAGCCAGGGCCTCTCCCCTGGCTTTTATTCCCTGTGGCTGGAGCCCAATTATTCAATTCTCACATGTTTTCCTGGCAGGGAGGAATTTTAACCCCCTCCCTGCCAGTCCCAACCATGATCATAAAGACGGGGCAGTCCCCCGTCACATATCCCCCCCCTTGTGCCAAGCACAACATGGCCTAAATGGCCACCTCCCCCCTCAGTCTCAGTCCCGGAAGAGGGGGAAGCACAGTGTCCATGGGGGTGGCCATGGTGGGATGTCCGGCACCACCCAATTCTTCGTGGCCGGCAGCTCCCTCTTCCGGGGCTCCGGCCACACACTATCTTGCCACGAAAGTGCCGCTGGGGGAGCTGGTCTCCTGACCTCCCTCCCCCTCTTCATGGCCGGCAACTCCCCTCCGTGGGGCTCCGGCCACAGTGTAGCGACCCCAGGTGAAGCAGGATCCCCGAAGACCCCAAGCGACGGCAGCAGCAGCAGACCCTCGGGAGGCGACGGCAGCAGCAGCGGACCCTCGGGAGGCGACGGCAGCAGCAGCGGACCCTCGGGAGGCGACGGCAGCAGCAGCGGACCCTCGGGAGGCGGAGACGGGAACGGCGGCCCGGCTCCCTCTGGTGGCGGAGGCGGGAACGGCGGTCCGGCTCCCTCTGCTGGCGGAGGCGGGAACGGCGGCCCGGCTCCCTCTGCTGGCGGAGGCGGGAACGGCGGCCCGGCTCCCTCTGCTGGCGGAGGCGGGAACGGCGGCCCGGCTCCCTCTGCTGGCGGAGGCGGGAACGGCAACTCGTCTCCCTCTGCTGGCGGAGGCGGGAACGGCAACTCGTCTCCCTCTGCTGGCGGATTCGGGAACGGCAACTCGTCTCCCTCTGCTGGCAGAGGCGGGAACGGCAACTCGTCTCCCTCTGCTGGCAGAGGCGGGAACGGCAACTCGTCTCCCTCTGCTGGCGGAGGCGGGAACGGCAACTCGTCTCCCTCTGCTGGCGGATTCGGGAACGGCAACTCGTCTCCCTCTGCTGGCAGAGGCGGGAACGGCAACTCGTCTCCCTCTGCTGGCGGAGGCGGGAACGGCAACTCGTCTCCCTCTGCTGGCGGAGGCGGGAACGGCGGCTCGTCTCCCTCTGCTGGCGGAGGCGGGAACGGCGGCCCCTCTCCCTCTAGTGGCGGAGGCGGAAACAGCAACTCGTCTCCCTCTGCTGGCGGAGGCGGGAACAGCAACTCGTCTCCCTCTGCTGGCGGAGGCGGAAACGGCAGCTCGTCTCCCTCTGCTGGCGGAGGCGGGAACAGCAACTCGTCTCCCTCTGCTGGCGGAGGCGGGAACAGCAACTCGTCTCCCTCTGCTGGCGGAGGCGGGAACAGCAACTCGTCTCCCTCTGCTGGCGGTGGAGGGAGAAACAGCTCCGGTTGTTCCCCATCTGCTGGCGGTGGAGGGATAGACAGCTCCGACTGTTGCCCCTCTGCTGGCGGTGGAGGTGGGAACAGCCTATATTCTTCCCCTGCGGGTCCCTTCAGCCCTGGGCCTGTGGGCTTCCCCTTCTCGGGCCGTGGACGCACCGACTCCTCCCGCTCGGGCCGTGGACGCACCGACTCCTCCCGCTCGGGCCGTGGACGCACCGACTCCTCCCGCTCGGGCCGTGGACGCACCGACTCCTCCCGCTCGGGCCGTGGACGCACCGACTCCTCCCGCTCGGGCCGTGGACGCACCGACTCCTCCCGCTCGGGCCGTGGACGCACCGACTCCTCCCGCTCGGGCTCCTCCCTCTCGGGCTGTGGACGTTCGGGCTCCTCCCTCTCGGGCTGTGGACGTTCGGGCTCCTCCCTCTCGGGCTGTGGACGTTCGGGCTCCTCCCTCTCGGGCTGTGGACGTTCGGGCTCCTCCCTCTCGGGCTGTGGACGTTCGGGCTCCTCCCTCTCGGGCTGTGGACGTTCGGGCTCCTCCCTCTCGGGCTGTGGACGTTCGGGCTCCCCCTCTCTGGGCGAAGGCAGCGGCTCCCCCTCTCTGGGCGACGGCAGCGGCCCCCATTCTGGCTCTCGGGACGGCAGCTCCTCCCCTTCTGGCTCTCGGGACGGCGGCTCCTCCCCTTCTGGCTCTCGGGACGGCGGCTCACCCCTCTCTGGCTCTCGGGACGGCAGCTCCTCCCCTTCTGGCTCTCGGGACGGCAGCTCCTCCCCTTCTGGCTCTCGGGACGGCAGCTCCTCCCCTTCTGGCTCTCGGGACGGCGGCTCACCCCTCTCTGGCTCTCGGGACGACGGCTCCATCCCTTCTGGCTCTCGGGACAGCGGCTCCATCCCTTCTGGCTCTCGGGACAGCGGCTCCTCCCCTTCTGGCTCTCGGGACAGCGGCTCCTCCCCTTCTGGCTCTCGGGACAGCGGCTCCTCCCCTTCTGGCTCTCGGGACAGCGGCTCACCCCTCTCTGGCTCTCGGGACAAAGGCTCACCCCTCTCTGGATCTCGGGACGATGGCTCACCCCTCTCTGGCTCTCGGGACGATGGCTCACCCCTCTCTGGCTCTCGGGACGATGGCTCACCCCTCTCTGGCTCTCGGGACGACAGCTCCACCTTCTTTATTGGAATGATTGGGGCGTCTCCCATATCTACCGCCAGGTAATTAATGACCATCAGGGCCAGCTCTGCGAAGGACGCCGGGTGATGCTGTTCCTCCCACTTTTCCCACCTCCCCCCATCTCGACGCCACAGCGTGTTGACAACTATGGGGAGGTCGTGGGAGAGGTCTGCCTCAGGGTGCATCAACCAGTCCCATATTTCCTGGGATGGTGGTGAAGGCGGTGATGTAGGAAGTGGTGGGGTGGCTGCCGAGGACGGGGTTTGCAGCTGCTCCTGGTCCCGATTGTGGGGGCATCCTGCCCAGTTGTGGCCATCCACCTCACAGTACCCACACCAGTCAGCTGGTAGCCCGTCTGGACAGGACCTCCACTGATGATCCTCCTTCCCGCACCAGGAGCACCAGGGGAAAAGACTGGCTGGGTCCTCCAGCTGGGGTGGCTGTCGTTGCAGCAGCCTACATTTCTTCGGCTGCTGCTTCTCCTGCCTTTGCCGCTGTCTGCTCTTCTTCCCCATTTAAATCAAGTTTCCAAAAAAAAAAACTCCCAAAATTCAAGAAAAAAAAAAAAAAATTACTGCTCTGAGCCTCCAGGTGGCGCTCTCCCGTTTCTGACACCAAATGTGACAGGATGGACCGAGGTTTGAGACTCAGAGACAGTTTTAAGTTCAAAAATAAAGTTTTTAATAAACAAAAATACAAAATAAATAGGCACAAGGGCCAAACAAAAAGGTTTCAAACACAAAATACAACCACAAAACAAAAACTTACAAAATAAAGCTTCCAGGCTGGGCGTTGCCTTCACTGGAACAGAAAAAACCAGCACAAACAAAACACACTCCTTCCAGAACTCTCTCTACCACTCTCCAACTCTCTAGCCAGGGCCTCTCCCCTGGCTTTTATTCCCTGTGGCTGGAGCCCAATTATTCAATTCTCACATGTTTTCCTGGCAGGGAGGAATTTTAACCCCCTCCCTGCCAGTCCCAACCATGATCATAAAGACGGGGCAGTCCCCCGTCACACCTTCTGTCTGGTGTTAATGGCTGAAGTGTAATGCTGGCTCCAGGGATCAGCTTATTTTGCCTCCCTGGCGCATCAGCACACACAACGGCTGCGATGCTGGCTCCGGGGATCAACCACAGTGCGGCCTCCCCAGCGCATCAGCATGACAACCGTCTGGATTGAGCTAAGTAGGGTACATCTCTGGGGTTTTCAAGTGGGCACCTTCCATCCTCAGTGTTTCGTCGACTAGCCCACGACACCTCAAGAGGGCTCGACGGTGATTCTGGCGTCCCAGCATCACCCCCCTCCGTCCCCCACTCAACTCAGCCCAGCTTACTTACCTGTACATCAGCGTTTCTTTCTTTCTATTGTGCTTGAGATCCCCAGCCAGAATCTTTCCGTCTCAACCACAGCCAGTTGCTGCTCCTCTCTGCTGCTTCAGATAAGTTCTTCACTGTGTGACGCAACTCTTGGCCACTGAATCCGACGTCTCTGAGAAACCGGGTTGTAGAGTGTGCCACAAATCCTCGACAACCCACTTCCACTGGGTAAACCCGAACTCTCCATCCTCGCTGTTCCGCTTCAGTGGCTAGTTGAGCATACCGCAGTTTCTTCCTCTCATACGCCTCATCTACTGCATCCTCCCATGGCACTGTTAACTCTACCAGGTGAACAAGGCATGCTGATCCAGACCACAAGACAATATCTGGTCGAAGGTTAGTGGTGGCAATCTCAGGTGGAAAAATAAGCCGTTGACCGAGGATTGGTTTTAACACCTTTTCTTGGTGGTTGCTCTCCTGGGTGGAGGAATGTTGTCTTTTGTGTATAATGTTTTGATGGAACAGGTGACAACTTATTGGTCATGTTACGCTTGTCTTCCAATGCTAAGGCCAAACATCGCAGCACCTGGTCATGGCGCCAAGTAAACCGTCCTTGGCTAAGAGCCACCTTACATCCTGTCAAAATGTGCCTTAATGTTGCAGGTGATGAACACAAAGGACATGAGGGATCCTCTCCTACCCAGAGGTTTAGGTTCTGTGGTGATGGGAGATGGGAGAACATCATATGTTGACCTGATGAGGAAACTGATCCTGCTCTGTTCCGTTGACCATAGGTCTTGCCAGCCAATCTTGCGTTGTTCCACACTCTCCCATCTCATCCATTCTCCCTGCTTGGCCTGGGAAATGGCCTTTATACACCTCATCCTCTCCTCCTGCTTTTGCACCTCGTTGACTACCAGCTTCCTCCTTTGAGCTGGGGCTGCCTTGTGCCATGTAGGAGGAGCTGAACTGAAACCAAGACCCCCTCTTCCATGCTGAACTTGCCCCTTGGTATATAAATGTCAATTGCTGTGCATAAACGCATCAGCCAAATCAATTAGTTTTCTAGCTTGCTATTTATTAATTTATTTATAATATAAACGTATTCATTTCTACATTTATTTATTTAAAAATATTTATTTGTAAATGTATTTATTTGTCTTTGCATTTATTTAAATCATTTATTTATTTCTACCAAATAAATAATTCCTTTATGTATTTTTAATTAAACGAGGAACTTCAATTTATCAGAGATCAGAGATTTAGACAAGGAAGCTACATGCCACTCTTGTGTGCAATTCCATTCTGTGGTAACAAACAGGAAACTAGAAATTTTTAGACCGGAAATCGCTTGTCAGGCTTGGATGTAAGCTTAAAAAATAACTGTGTTTCAACAACTGTGCAGTGGCGCAGCGGGCTAAGGTCGTGTGCGCTTCGAGAAGGGCAAGTTCAAACTACAATATTTTTTCCCCTCTCACTGCGTTATGTGCTGTTTTAAAACATAAATAATTTGTTTAATGTAAATGGTGTGGATATCAAACTGCTTGCACTCCATGGTATGTTTTGACGTTGACCAACATGTGGAATCACAGGATTGGTAGATGTCCAGTTATTTAGTTCCCTTTCAAGTCGAAAATAACCATCAAGGTATGGGACATTGCCGTCAGGCAGTAGAGATTTGGTTGAGCTTTATGTCAAAGCTGCCGATAGGCCTCCGCGCAAGCTGCCGTGTAAGCCCGCCCCCCTGGGAGCTTACTATACGCAGCGCGCGGAGAGCCACTTCCTCTTTTGCCTTCAGCATCAGTAGCGGTAGGACTTAGAGCTGTACACTGATTGTACTCCATAAGCTTAGGCTTGAGAAGCTGGTTTATCCCCTTCTCTGAGTTTATTTCAGTGATTATTATTATTATTATTATTATTATTATTATTATTATTATTATTGTTTATTATTATTGTTAGATATATATTGTTTTTTCTATATATATCTTTCTCGCTTTGCTTTTGCACCGCGTTTCTTTGTGGTCTCCCCGTCTTTCCTCTGTTCTTTTTTTTTTTTTTTTTTTTTTTTTTTTTTTTTTTTTTAAATTTAGTCGTCGCCAATTATTATTTTTTTTACCCCGGTTTTCACCCCAATTTTAGTATGCCCAATTATTATCTGTATCCCCGGCTCACCGCTCGCAACCCCCCCCACCGACTCAGGAAACGGAGGCTGAAACACGCGTCCTCCGAAACGTGCTCCTTCCAAGCCGTCATTTTTCGCACTGCAGATCCACAGCAATGCTACCAGACCTATAGTGTCGGAGGACAACACAGATCTGGCGGCTCCGCTGCAGAGCCACAGGCGCCCTATCGGCCACAGGGGTCGCTGATGCGCGGTGAGCCGTGGATTCCCCTGCCGACCTAAGCCCTCCCTACCCGGGCAGTGCTCAGCCAATTGTGCGCCACCCCCTAGGAACTCTCGTTCACGGTCAGCTGTGACATAGCCTGGATTCGAACCAGCGATCTCCAGGCTATAGGGCACATCCTGCGAGGAGCGCCTTTACTGGATGCGCCACTCGGGAGCCCCCCCTTTCCTCTGTTCTTACTATTATTATTGTGTTTGGGTTTTTTGTATTTTATTGTGTATATATATATATTGTTATATATATTGTGTATATATTTTTGTTCGGACGCGTGTTGCGTTGGCCTTGGCCCACGCGCATATTGCATCCTCGGTCTAGCTTAGGCTAGACCGTGCGTGTGCGTGTTCCTTCCCCACCGCGGCGCGTTCCCGCCACGTGTGTAATTGTTCTACACCCTCTTACTTATTCTGCAGCGTCCAAAAAAAAAAAAAAACAACTTTTTTCCCTTTCACTATACAGAGGAAGACAACCACCAACGTGCAAAATCCCCAGCACCATCAGGTAGGTATTGCACAGCATCAGACACCATACCAGCACTTAGCGTCTCCGCTTGGCGGGTCAGCTGACGCGTAGGCGTCTGTGCTAGCGTTCCACGCTCGGTACTCGCGCTTCGGCGCTCGCGCTCCGGCGCTTTTGGTGTCAGCGCTTGTGCGCTTGGTGCAGCGCTTCGGCGCTTTGTGCAGCGCTTCTGCGCTTGGCGCTTAGTGCTTCTGCACTTGGGGCTCAGTGCTCGACGCTCGACGCTTCGGCGCTCGGTGCTCGACGCTCGGTGCACGTTCCATCAGCGCTTGGTGCTCGGTGCTCGACGCTCGGTGCTCGACGCTCGGTGCTCGACGCTCGACGCTTCGGCGCTCGACGCTCGGTGCTCAGCGCTTGGCGCCTCGACGCACGCACCCTCGACGCACGCACCCTCGACGCTCGACGCACGCACCTCGGTGCTCGACGCTCGGTGCTCGACGCTCGGTGCTCGACGCTCGATGCTCGGTGCTCGACGCTCGACGCTCGGTGCTCGACGCTCGGTGCTTGACGCTTCGACGCTCGACGCTTCGGCGCCTCGACGCACGCACCCTCGACGCTCGACGCACGCACCTCGGCGCTTGACGCGGAGGTGCTCGACGCACGCACTTCAGGTGCTCGACGCTTGGTGTCCGACGCTTCGGCGTTCGACGCACGCACCTCGGCGTTTGACGCGACAGTGCTCGACGCACGCACTTTAGTGCTCGACGTCAGTGCTAGACGCTTCGGCGTTCCACCATGTCTGGGTTCCACTGTTGCGTGACCTGCCAGGCCAAGTTGCCTGCCAGCGACCCTCATGAGGACTGCGTCGCATGCTTGGGGCCGGACCATGCCGCATCTGCCCTGGCAGATAGGGCATACTGCCAGCTATGTGCGGGGTTTCAGACACGCACCCTTCGCCAGAGAGCTAGGAAGGCGGTTGGAGGTCGTTCCCCATCCTCGGGCTCGACCCACACCGTCTCGGCCCCACCGTCATCTGTCGTGTCGCTGCCGGCGACGTCTCAGCTCCCTCGGAGCCCATCTTCCCAGCTTACAGCTGGCCATAGGTCTCCAGTCAGGCGTGCTCGGGAACGTTCCCGCAGTCCCTCCTCTCGCGGGGCTCGCCCCCGTCGGTAGTCTCGATCCAGATCTCGATCGCCTCGCCGGAGAAGGCACTCTCGCTCCCCTCGAAAGGGTAGGCGTTACCAGGACACATCTGGGGTGGCTGAGCTCACCTCCAAGATGTCACAGTTTATGGAGCTCATGATGGGACAGCAATCCCTCCTCATGACCCTAGAAAATGTGGCGCCTCGGGCCCCAGAGCTAGTAACCGGACCCATCGCTAGTCAGCCGACGGTTCCTCCACCAGTGCCTCACAGCCAACCCCAGGAAGTAGAGTGGGACGCCGATGCTGTCTCAAGGGACGCATCTGACGCAGATCCGCTCTTTGAAGACACAGAGCCTGAGGTGGCATCCCAGCACTCTGGGCAGGACGACCCTGAAGTGCTGGATACTAATGACCCTATCTGGTCAGTGGTGGAGAGGGCAGCCCGTCACTTAGGCGTGGACTGGCCTGCGTTAGAGCCAACACGACGCTCTCTATTTGAGTTGCCATCGGCTCCGCCCCTTCAGTCCAGGATGCTCCCGGCATTCCCGGATTTTATTAAGGAGGTGCAGTCCACCTGGGGAGCCCCGGCCTCCGCCCCTGCAACTTCTCGCAAGGCTTCGGCTTTCACCATGAACGGGGCGAGCGAAGCTGGGTTAGCGTCTTTTCCGCCAGTTGGCGCCGCGTTCGCCGCGCTAGTAAAGGCGCCGACATTATCGGGGCTGGCTAAGGACCCTTCCTGCCCTAACAGGCAGTGTAGGACTACGGAGGCCCACCTGAAGAAGGGTTATGCCGCGGCTACAGAGGCAGTTAGGCTGTCTAACGTGGCCAGCCTCCTGACAGTCTACCAGGCGGCGCTGATTCGCGATCTGCCTGAGTCCCCATCTGTTGGACTTAGGACCGAGCTGGGTGCAGTTGCGCAGCTTTTGGTTAAGCTGGCTCAGCTGAATGCGCGAGCACAGGGCAGGAGCATTGCTTCCCTTGTGGTGGCAAGGAGGCAGCTCTGGCTCTCGCAGGCCAGGGTACAGGAGCCTGATAAGGCCCCATTGCTAGATGCTCCTATATCCCCGGGGCACACGTTTGGTCCAGCGGTGGAGGAGATGCTGCAACGCTCCGTCAAGGCGCGTGAGGCGTCGCAGCAGTTGGCAAAGATGTGGCCAAGCAAGCCCTTCCAGCCAAGGCGGCCACAGGAGCGCCAATGGCGCAGGGCACCGCCGCAGCAGCAAGCGCACCCACAGGTCAGTAAAACCGCCCCTTTGGGGGTTTCAGCACGCAGCCAACCCGCGTTTGCAAGACCGCAGCGCGGAGGGTGGCGCCCTAGAGGAGGTAGCAGACCGCGTCCTCGTGGCTCTGGCCAGGCCCCTCGTGAGCGAGCGCAGCCTAAGCAGCCCTGAGAAACCCCGGCAGCCGTTAACCCACCCCTACACTGTTCCACAGCTCCTGTTCTGGCAACAATGCACCAACGACATTTGGGTGCGCAAAACTATACTCACCGGGTACACCCTTCAATTCCGGTTAAACCCCCCTCCCTTCAGGGGAGTGGTGGTAACTGCAGTGAAGGACTCGGTTCAGTCCTCAGCTCTGAATGTGGAAATACAGGCATTGCTCAAGAAGCGTGCCATTCAACTAGTAGACCCTGCTCTGACCGACCGGGGGTTCTACTCCAAGTACTTCCTAGTGCCAAAAAAGGACGACGGGCTCCGCCCTACTTTAGATCTGCGACTACTGAACAAATACCTACGGGTGTTGTCGTTCAAGATGCTTACGCACAGGCACATTGTCCAGTCTGTCCGGCAGGGCGACTGGTTTACCACCGTAGACCTCACAGATGCATACTTTCATGTTCCCATCTGTCCGGGTCACAGGAAGTACCTACGATTTGCATTTCAGAGCAGGGACTACGAGTTTTGTGTCCTGCCATTCGGCCTGTCTCTAGCTCCTCGAACCTTTTCGAAGTGTATGGATGCCATTTTAGCCCCCTTGCGGGCTCAAGGCGTCCGACTGCTGAACTATCTGGACGACTGGCTCGTCTGCGCGCAGTCAAAGGAGCAGTTGGCACAGCACACAGTGATGGTTACAGACCATCTTCAGCGGCTAGGTCTGAAGGTCAATTCAGAAAAGAGCCGCCTCGTGCCGAGCCAACAGACCGAATTCTTGGGTCTGCATCTGGACTCTGTGTCCATGGAAACGACCCTGTCGACACAAAGAGTTGCCTCACTGGAGCGGTGTCTCTCCCTATTCAGGTTGAGAGAAACAGTCAGCATGGAGCTGTGTCAGCGCATGCTGGGGTTGATGGCTGCCGCCTCGCAAGCCCTTCCTTTGGGCTTACTACACCAGAGACCTCTGCAGGCCTGGTTCAATGCCTTCGCGTTGCATCCGCGGAGAGACAAACACCGCAGGTTGAGGGTATCCCGAACCTGCTGGGAAGCACTGCGCTGGTGGAAAGTTCCATCGAACATCCGCCAGGGCGTGCGCTTGGGTCCCATCTTCCGAAGGGAGGTTATTACGACCGACGCTTCCAACCAGGGTTGGGGAGCAGTCTGGAACGGGTCGGGGACTCGGAGTGTGGTCAGGACCCTGGAGGTCGACCCACATCAATGCTCTGGAACTCAGAGCGGTGGACCGCGCCCTTCGGCACTTCTTGCCAGTGCTTCTAGGCAAGCAAGTGTTAGTGCGGTCAGACAACACCACGGTAGTGGCGTATATCAACCGCCAGGGCAGTTTTCGGTCCCCCGGTCTTCACCGGATGGTAACACGGCTGTTGCTTTGGGCTCAACCGCGTTTAGCCTCTCTGCGTGCGGTTCACCTACCGGGCAGAGTCAATTACGCAGCGGATCTCCTGTCCAGAGGAGGTCCTCTTGCAGGCGAATGGCGTCTTCACCCTCGGGTGGTGGAGCGCATTTGGGACTGGTCCGGCACAGCGCAAGTCGATCTCTTCGCTTCGCGAGAGACCACGCACTGTCCCCTATGGTTCTCGGTGAAGGACCTCGACAGCCCCCTAGGAGTCGATGCACTGGCTCACGAATGGCCGCCAGGGCTCCTGTACGCATTTCCACCGATTCCGATGCTCCCCGCCTTCTTGGAGAAGGTCAGGGTAGAGCAAGCGTCAGTGATCCTGATCGCTCCTCGGTGGCCTCGGAGGATATGGTTCCCGAGTCTAGTGCAGTTGTTGCACGGTCGCCCGAGGGAGCTCCCTCTGCGAGCGGACCTGTTGTCCCAAGCCCAAGGAGGGCTATGGCACCCAAACCCCAAACTCATGCAGTTATGGGCTTGGCCCCTGAATGGGAGCGCCTGTCAGCCTTAGGGCTTTCGACGGTGGTTATATCGACCATTCAGAGTGCGAGAGCGCCCTCTACTCGATCGCAATATGCGTATAAGTGGCAATTGTTTCAGAGTTGGTGTCTGGCTGAGGGCCATGACCCGGTCTCCTGCCCTATGGCAGTGATATTACAGTTTCTGCAGAAGCTGTTAGATGAGGGAAAGTCTCCCTCTACACTTAAAGTGTATTTGGCCGCTATTTTGGCTTGCCATGTACGCATTGACGGGTTATCACCTGGTTGCCATTTCCTGGCATCTCAGTTCCTAAAGGGCGCAAGACGCTTGCGGCCTCCAAGGTCGACCAGTTTACCGTCATGGAGCCTTGATGTGGTGCTAGAAGCCCTTACCAAGGCACCGTTCGAGCCTCTCCACAGTGTGGATATGAAGTTCGTGTCTATTAAGACTGCGTTTTTGCTGTCAGTGGTATCAGCAAAACGTGTGGGCGAGTTACATGCACTTTCGGTGCATCCATCATGTACTCGTTTCGCAGGAGACGGTTCTAAGGTCTCCATGCTTCCAAATCCGGCCTTTTTACCCAAGGTCATATCCCCGTTTCACATGAACCAACCAGTTGAGTTGATGGCGTTCCATCCTCCTCCTTTTTCTTCCCCAGAGGAAGAGCGGTTACACATGCTCTGCCCTGTGCGGGCATTGAGGTGTTATATTGATCGCACAAAGACTGTGAGGCAAACAGAACAGCTGTTCATATGCCATGGTTCTAAAACTTTGGGTCAGCCGTTATCTAAGCAACGCCTTTCTCATTGGATAGTGGATGCTATTCAGTTAGCATATGATTCTATGGGCCTTCCGCCACCAGGGCAGTTGAAGGCACATTCCACTAGGGGTATGGCAACATCCTGGGCCCTCTTTAGAGGGGTGCCGATGTCTGACATTTGCGCTGCAGCCAGTTGGGTTACACCGCATACATTTACGAGGTTCTACCGGTTAAATGTACTGGAATCCTCTGCTCCGTCATTTGGAGCATCTGTGTTGCACTCTATGACGCCTCAGGTTGCGGACGTCTAGAGTGGTTGACAATATGGTGTGACTATTCCACCTTGGGACAGGTGTCATTGCGAGCATAGACGCTGAGGCGCAGCTCCGCATATGCGTAGATGTATTGCCTATGCAGTTGCGTTATGACGTAAGGCTGTCCTACTGCCGAGAATCCTCCCTCGCGACGGCTTGGGTACACTGTTCCCATACCTTGATGGTTATTTTCGACTTGAAAGGGAACGATAGGTTGCGGATGCAACCCCGGTTCCCTGAAAGAGAAAATAACCATCAAGCCGCGAGGTCGCTCTGGAGGCCTTCACGGCCTGAAGGGCAAAAGAGGAAGTGACTCTCCGCGCGCTGCGTATAGTAAGCTCCCAGGGGGGCGGGCTTACACGGCAGCTTGCGCGGAGGCCTATCGGCAGCTTTGACATAAAGCTCAGCCAATCCCTACTGCCTGACGGCAATGTCCCATACCTTGATGGTTATTTTCTCTTTCAGGGAACCGGGGTTGCATCCGCAACCTATCGTTTTTCTGTTTGAATAGTCGCTACACACCCTTAAAAGTAGACGGAAGAGGAAGGAGGAGAATAACAATTTGACCTTAGTTTGACGACTTATATCTTATTGTGTATAAGGTATGTAGGGTTTTATTTACATTTGAGGTAAGAAGGTTTCAGACTTTTGGCACTGGTACAGATGGTAATTCTAAGTGATTTAGTTTTGCCGCTGCAACACGGTGAAAACAGCTAAACTCTTGGAGCTGTATAGAGACTCTCGGTAGTTTCAAACAAGTTTTTCTAACTTGTACGAGGAACTACCGTTCCTCTCAATTATTATTATTATTATTATTATTATTATTATTATTATTATTATTATTATTATATTTTTTGTATATGTGTGTGCGGACGGATGAAAGCCGTCTGGCAAAAATCTAGTCTCATAAAGTGTAGCTGGCGTGGATGGGGTTAAATCCCCATTAAAGCCTGTGGGAATGTGGCTGGAGCCTTAATAAGGTAATTGTCTAACAGGTAATTAAGGCTCCAGCCACAGTATAAAAGACCCACTCTGGGCTCATTAAGACCGAATGCTACCAAGCCAGCGAACAAAGGTACTCGTTTTTGTAAACGTATCATTATTGTTTGTGTTCGTTTTGTTTTGGCCCTTGTGCCCTTTTTTGTTTCATGTAAAGTCTTTTGTTTTGTTTAAATATTTATTTTGTTTATTTATTAAAGACGAGTGCAGCAGCGCCGCTTAGACCCCGTACCATCCTGTGTTTATGTTTCATTTCCTGGTCTGACTTCACCACCCACACGCACCACTCTAGCCATCCATGATATGAGGTGGCCTGTGTGGGATATACAATGCCTCCAGAGTCAGACTAGGTTTGATTTATTTTTTAAAGGAGTTTTATTTTTTAAAATGAGAATGCACGCCAGAAGGCATCAGCCGCAACACCAGCCACAGCCGGAAGAACAGCAGCCCAGGTGTCACTGCTGTGCTGAGCCGGGACATTCCCATGTGAACTGTCCCTGGTACCAACACAGGTATTCCCCATCTGCAGGGGTGGGCAAAATGTGGTCCGCTGCCCTGTACATCAGGAGAGGGAGGAGCAGGAGCCGCCTCGGTCTCCACCACCAGCAGAGGGAGGTAGACTGCTGCTCCCACCACCCTAGCAGCAACAGCAACAGCGGCCAGAGGAGCCAGAGAACCTGTTCCCCTGGTGCATCTGGGCGGGAAGGAATGTCACCGCTGGAGGTAATGCTCCGTGGTTCCACTGGGCTGGTGCGGGGCATGGAAGGAGGGGGAGACATGACTGGTCGTATGCTGGATGCCCGTATGCTGAGCCTCCAACGCCTAGGGCTGCCATGCCTGCAACGCCTAGGACTGCCGTGCCTGCAACGCCTAGGACTGCCATGCCTGCAACCCATAGGACCGCCATGCCTGCAACACCTAGGGCTGCCGATCCACCATCGCCCGGGGATGCCTGCATGACACCACACGGGGTTGGCTCCATGACGCCGCCCAAGCTGGTGTTACCTCCAGCAGTAGCCTTTACGCCACTGGAAAGTCTGGGGCCGGAGCCCCAGAAAAGGATGCTACAGAGCACAAATGAGAAGTGGAGCTCCTGCTGCTACCTTCATGGCCAGGGGCTCCCCTCCCAAGTACATCACCGGAGCTGTCGCTGTCATAGGGTCCGCAGTGAGGAGGAGAGGAGCAGGAGCTGCCGCTGCCTCCATTTGATGAGGGAACAGGATGTGGCATTCCTCAGCAGCCACTGCATAGGCTGCTGAGGGGAGCTCGGCAGAAACCAGTCCGGCTGCAGCTGATGCAACGAGGGCCAGCCCAGCTCGCCCCCGGGTTCCCAAGCGTCTCCTCTTGCAGCAAAAAATTCAATACATTAGGAAAGATAACTACATAATAGTCCTAACATTTATTTAGTTTTAAAACAAAAGCTGTGTGTCTGTAGGTGAGTGCCAGTGTAGAAAGCTGTGTGTCTGTAGGTGAGTGCCAGTGTAGAAAGCTGTGTGTCTGTAGGTATGTGCCAGTGTAGAAAGCTGTGTGTCTGTAGGTGAGTGCCAGTGTAGAAAGCTGTCTGTCTGTAGGTAAAGTAGTGAGTAGTGATGTGTGTTTGTTGTTCAAGTTATTATAAATCAGGAATCAAGTGCTGAATCTGCTCTATCCCACTGTGCACATGACTGCAGTCTGCAAGGAAGCAGCAGTGTTCATATCTTCAGGTTTAGCACTCACTCCCACAGCTCTTAATCACAATGCTGGATGTCAACCCTTTCTTTGTTTTATGGGAAGTCACATGATGGGAAAACTGCTTTACTGTTAAGTACATTTATGAAAAATATTTTACCATTCTCATAATTATGCTCATTTGATTTCTCCAAACATCTGAATTATATGCACATATATTTGTTATTTGCACAACAAATCTGTATTCCAAAAGTTAAGAATCAGGTCTGTTATTATTATTTTTTATTTCTTAGCAGACGCCCTTATCCAGGGCGACTTTCAATTGTTACAAGATATCACATTATTTTTACATACAATTACCCATTTATACAGTTGTTTTTTTTTATTGGAGCAATTAAGGTAAAGCACCTTGCTCAAGGGTACAGCAGCAGTGTCCCCCTATCAGGGATTGAACCCACAACCTTCCGGTCAAGAGTCCAGAGCCCTAACCACTACACCACAGTGCTGCCCTGTATTGGTCAGTACAGGCTTTTATAAAATATATACCTCACAGATTACAAACAATTAAATAGATAAAATAGATTCATTATGTGGTTTGCAACTTTAGAACAGAAATGTCTTAGTTGTACCAAACCTGATTATTTTAAAATCATCATTTCTTTTTTTTGTTTGTTCGTTTTGTTATATACGCAAGGAATGTTTTTAGTTTGCTAAATAAACAAACTCCTGGTGACTGCAAAGAGTTTGCTAAACCAGCACAGGAAATAACATGTTTTATCATTCCACTTTAAAATTAAATTATGAATTGGGAGGGTGGGAGGATGTGGGGAATTCAATGAACACACGGGAGTCGGAAAGTTTCTTTGAGAAGGATTTATTTATACACCAGGGATGCAGGGATGCACTCCGGAGGTCTACCAGCAATGGGATTCCCCTGAGTTGTTGATACACATTTATTTACAGAAACAAAAGGAGAAATAAAACAGAAAGCAAACACTGTAAACAATTACAAATAGAATATTGCTTTTAGCAGGGTCTTGCCTCCTCCTCTACTCTGCGAGGTACCTTGTTAATGATGCTCTGTTATACCCTCAGTAAACTATAACAGGTCTGTCCCAGAGACTGTACTTATTCAGTATGACTTCATGGAAATCTAATCTGTCGGCTGCCTTCTTCAGCCGGGCTTGCCTGCCCTCTTTGTCGCGGCCGTTTGTTGCAGTATCATGAAACCGGCAACCTGGTGTTTTCCACTCGCTCCAGATACTGACATTTTTTTTATTTACACCAGTTATCCGAGCAGAGCTCCCGCTGTGTTGTATGGAAGGGCCAGACCAGAGGAATAACAGAACAACATTTGTATTGGTCAACCGTCCCCCCAAGAACCCGACCATTCAGAGAGATCCACGTGACACACCCTCATGCAACTTTTCTGTGTCATCACCATGATTGGCAGACGGGTCCTACAGGGCTTCTGTCCTCCCCCCGGCAGGATCATGCATGCGCCCAATAGCCAGCACAGGTCTCTCCTGTTACACATCTTCCCCCTTAGAATGGCACCACCGGTCCATTCAAAAATCCTTCAGCCCCATGCCTTCCCGAGAGAAAAAAATCTGCATTTTGATGCAGTTTTCCTGCTCGGTGGACTACCCTGAAGTCAAAGGGCTACAGCGCCAAGTACCAATGTGTGATCCTGGTGTTGTTATCCTTCATGCAGCAGTGAAGCCATGCTAAGAGGGCATGATCCATGACCAGGGAAAAGTGTCGCCCCAGGAGGTAGTACAGACATTAATAAAGTTTGAAATAAAGAGAAAGTCACATTTGTGTACATGAAGTTATGTAAGTGCATAAACATGAATAAATAAAGGCATGCCTGAATTGCAAAAGGGACAGGATGCCTTGATTGAGGGAGATCGGTGCTGCCTGAGTGGGTGTAACTTATTTCTGAACTGCTTCAGATGCCTTGAGTTAATTTACCTGGTAGTAAACTGCAAGGTACTTCTTACTGGATAGGGCTAAAAGAACATTTTCACTCAACAAGCAAAACATGTAGGCCTACCAAAGCAGTTTGATTTCACATTATTATTAATTAGTCATTTAGCAGATGCTTTTATCCAAAGCAACTTACAGAGACTAGGTGGTGATCTATGTATCACAACTGCTGCTGCAGAGTCACTTCCAATAGGAGCTTCTTTGTTTTACATCTCATCCGTAGGACGGAGCGCAAGGAGGTTAAGTTCCTTGCTCAGGGTCACACAATGAGTCAGTGGCTGAGCTGGGATTGAACCTGGAAAATCCTGATAACAAGCCCCTTTCTTTAACCACTGGACCACCAATCCCACATTATGCATGAGATTGATTTAAACAGGCTTGGGCTAACAGAAATACCCAATTTGGGATCAATGCGACAAAGATGAATAAGCCAACTAGCTGATGTTAGGTTATTATCATAACACTGGTTCCCCGAAATAGAAATGTTAGCATTACCGAATGGGATATATCTCTTATAGGCCGAATTACCATAGCACGTCTATCAGATCTGCTCCTTAAGAGCCCTGTATGTGTCAGACGTCGTCTCCGCTCCCAGGAGACAAATATGACTGTCGCATTAGGGTCAGTGGCATTTTCTCTTCAGGCCTGCTGGGTTGGAGTGAACACAGCAACATTGAAGTGTAATGGTTACATGTCTATTCCAGGGAACCAGGGTTATAATAATAACCTAACACTCCCTGTAAAGTACGAAATGTAACCATTACTAAATGAGATACAATACCCAAGCCGTCACCAGTGAAGGACTTGCAGCACTGACATGACTGAGACAAAATAAGCTAATTTTTCTTGCCAAAATTTCTAAAATGTTGTTATGTTCCATAGGAGCTTTAATAGGAGCAACTGCAGGGAAAGGGCCCTCCACAGATATGCAAGTACAGTATATTATGTGTCTGTGTGGCAAAACTAAAGTTTCAAATCAAGAGAGCATGGTAAAATGATGGGTAACTTTACATGTGCAATGCAGGTCCTTCAAGTTTCAGTTGTGATCTTTTATTTCAACTCCACCATTATCCTTATCAAGAAACTTTCATTATTACTGTGCACTTTAAGTTTGGATTTATTTTAAAGTCTGCCATTTCCTAGAAATGTAAGTTTCATTATTACTGTGCACTTTAAGTTTGGATTTATTTTAAAGTGAACTGTTTCTCAGTAATGTACATTTTGTTATTAAGGAGTCCTGTCGGGCCACATTACTACAAACCACAAGGAAACAGTAGTGTGCCATACATTAAGGAAGTGCAGGTTTGGCACTCACTCCCACAGCTCTCATTTACAATGCTGGATGTCAACCCTTTGTTTGTTTTATGGGAAGGCACATAATTGAAAACTGCTTTAGTGTTAAGTAGTTGTATGCAAAATATTAGACAAAATATATATAGGTAACATGGATACAAAATACACCAGTCTTATAATTATGCTCATTTGATTTCTCCAAACAACTGTATTATCTGCACATGTATGTAATCTGTACCTAACCATGTGATTGTTATTAGCAGAATAAATGTGTATTCCAGTTAAGAATGTGTCAATACATTGTGAGGCTCCTCACTGGCCCTGGCTGCTTTCTGCTTCACACAGGCTTGCTTCAGTGTGCTGCCTTTCTGACTGATCCTGACTTCCTCCTTCACACTGTCTGAGGTACACACCTCAATATATTAAACTGAAAGAAAATGAAAATCAAATCAAATATCTGAAATTCTCTTTGCTTATGGATTTCAGTGCTCAGGGACGGAGAAGCCAGGCCTGCAGAGGAATGTAAAAGGCAGGATGAGAGGCTAGTGAATTAGCCCTCTGCAGGACTTTTATTAGCAGCACCAACTGGAGCCATCATCAGAAAAAAAGAAGCAAATTCGTACTACCAGTTTTTTTGTATGTTCTAATAGGAGCACCATGATGAAGAAATGCAACAAACAACTGGAAAAGAAGAAGTGTTTTAGAGGAAGGTTGCAGCATGGCATGCCTCTCCAGAGCGCTGTGTGTGTGTGTGTGAGTCTAAATACACTGCTTGTTTGAATTTAGATTATTAATAAAGTGATCTCTGGTCTTTGGAAACTGGACCCGTGTCTCCGACTGCTATTTTGAATTTTTCTCTCTACAGTATGTGTGTGTGTGTGTGTTTGTGTGTGTGTGTGTGTGTGTGTGTGTGTGTGTGTATGTGGGTAATAGAGAGAGAATACATGCACATCTCCAGTCATATGTGGTTTTCACGATCACGTCACATTAAGTTCTAGCCAAAATTATAGATATTTATTACTGCCATAGTCTTATCTTTTTGCCTGTTGATTCGCCCTATTGCCACTGTATTTTATGCATCCATGCATCCCTTCCTGCGATGTCATTGGGCAGTGTGTTCCAAGATTAAGTTTACAAATTGTTAAAGCAAGTGAACAAATCTTTCATAACCACAAGTATATAAAAGTCTAAAATATTTACTACAAATATAGAATTAACTACTCCACAGCAGTGTGGAGTAGTGGTTAGGGCTCTGGACTCTTGACCGGAGGGTCGTGGGTTCAATCCCAGGTGGGGGACACTGCTGCTGTACCCTTGAGCATGGTACTTTACCTAGATTGCTCCAGTAAAAACCCAACTGTTTAAACAGTAATTGTTTGTTAAAATAAAGTGATAAAGGTATCTGCTAAGAAATTAATAATAGTCTCTGTATTGTCAGTGTCACAGCCGCGGTCTGTTAAATTTCTATTTCACGGTGTCTTAACGAAAGTATAGTCTTTCGTTCATTAAAACCCTCCTTCTGAGTGCAAATTAACTCCTGATACTCCCGGACTTGCTTTTAAATTGCACGCAAACAAAAGAAATAGTCGCAAGAAGCCCTGCTCGTTAAGATATTAACATGATTTCAGAAACCACGTCAGCATGATTATTTAATAACGAGATAGGCATAACGACCTCTTGAAAATGCAAAAATCAATGAAACATAACGGTTTGTTGATTAACACTGGAGTTATCATTTACAAACTTTTGAAAATCCTGCCCATGTGTCAGGATGTGAGTGGTGTGGGAAAGGATTAAATGTACAGACAGTAGTGTAACTGTTCACAACAGGTCCTCCCTGTGATCAGCCCGGCTCTATTCAAACATTACATGTCCCACAGCTGATCACAATGGTTTTGTTTAGCAGTCTCGCAACTACATGCTTTGTCCACAATGGGTGACTTCTGGTTCCGACCTGCCATCGAGTCGAGCCATCTCTGGGAAAGCGTGCCACCAACCTAACAGAGCGCCCCTTCTGGTCGGGAGGTAGACCTGCAGCTCAGATTCCTTCTCTCCCTGTCACAATCCTAATGAAGACAAAGTTCTACTGCTTTCCTAATGGAAGGTATCGAGGTGGGGACTGAAGGATCACATATCAATTGTACATAACATTGAACTGGACTCTATTGAACTTTTCACATTAAATTAAGGTGGCTGACAATACAGCAAAGGGATGTATGAGAAATTGTGAAGAGTATGAAAATATGTTTTTCTGAGAAACAGACAAACAGGCGTTTGCAGAGGAAGGGTAAATTACTGATTCATATCTACAGGCGTGTGAGACCAACACCCACATACACCTGCTAAATAAAAGCAGAACAAGCGCTCGTGTCGGGGGTAAGCACAGCAAAACTGAGAAACCACAGACTAAGTTCTGCAACAACAGGAAGTTGGTGTCACAAAGAGTGCAAGTGGGTAAGGACTGAGTAATGAAGCTAGTGCAAGACTGACAACAGACCAGACCTGCACAATGAACGGTTTTTCTAACAATTTTCACTTTGCTTGTTTCCTTAGACATGCATCATCTCTGCAGTCTATTGTGGAATTGTAGTTCTGAGCAAAATGCAGCAGCGGCAGATACCAGATTTAAAATAAATACAAACATAAATGTGAAGTCTGCTGTGAAGATGAAGTTAAGGAGATGTCTAAAAATCATGGCCCATATTCATAAGGCATGCTTATCTCTTAGACTCCTGTAAACAATGTAACTGTGCTTCAGTCCTGTAGTTATTTTTAGTTGCTTATTCATACAGCATTTATATCTCTGCCCATGCTGAAGTCAATTTTAGTGGCGAACCAAAATATGAGTCCAGACTATTTTTGCTTTAAAAAATAAGTTTATTTATGAGCTTTATTTGTGCCATGGTGTCTGTAACCAGATTCATGTTCCCCAAACTAAAATGTATTAAAAACAATCACGATTTTCATTTTTTTCAGTTTAATATATTGAGGTGTGGCACCACAGACAGTGTGAAAGAGAAAGGCAGCACACTGAAGCAAGCCTGTGTGAAGCAGAAAGCAGCCAGGGCCAGTGAGGAGCCTCACAATGTATTTACACATTCTTAACTGGAATACACATTTATTCTGCTAATAACAATCACATGGTTAAGTACAGATTACATACATGTGCAGATAATACAGGTGCTTGGAGAAATCAAATGAGCGTCTGTGGCAGAGCAGGGCTCTGACCTTAGAAATACGGGCAGGGATGGAGTTAAATTCTCCTTCCTGTCCAGGTTGATTGTGTCAGGTGGGAGCAATCAGTCAATTAATTATTCAATGATCACCCAGCCACCTGGCATAAAAGGAGGCCTCAGCCTCCCAGTAGGTAGAGAGTTCAAGAAGAAGAAGAAGAAGAAGAAGAAGAAGAAGAAGAAGAAGAAGAAGAAGAAGAAGAAGAAGAAGAAGAAGAAGAAGAAGAAGAAGAAGAAGAAGAAGAAGGTTTTTCTGTGTGTGCTGGGTTTGTGTTCATTTTTCCCACTGAAGGTAACGCCCAGCCTGGAAGCCTTATTTTGTTGTAAGTTTCGTTTTGTGGTAATTGTTTGTGTTTAGAAACCTTTTGTTTGGCCCTCGTGCAAGTTTATTTTGTATTTTTTGTATATTAAAAGCTTTATTTTTGAACTTTCCACACTGTCTCTGAGTCTCAACCTCTGTCATCCTGTCACAAGGAGCAACTGCAGGGAAAGGACCCTCCACAGATATGCAAGTGCAGTATATTATGCATGAGAGTTTCTGTGTGGCAAAACTAAAGTTTCAAATCAAGAGAGCATGGTAAAATGATGGGTAACTTTACATGTGCAATGCAGGTCCTTCAAGTTTCAATTGTGATCTTTTATTTCAACTCCACCATTATCCTTATCAAGAAACTTTCATTATTACTGTGCACTTTAAGTTTCGATTTATTTTAAAGTAAACCATTTCCCAGAAATGTAAGTTTTATTTTACTGTAACAGGGTTGCAATGACCCGTTATTTCACATTTTTATTTCGCTCTTGTTGTTTATTATTTGTATACTTTGATTTGCGCTCGTTTTCTTTGATAGGGCACTTTGATTTTGTAACACTTTATTGTTCCTTCCTCACTCAGCGAATTAATTAATTACTCGGAAATTGAAACTAATACGAACCTGACTATAAACACCCTTTGATTTCTGGTTTTCAATGAGGGGACCTGAGACGAAATGAAAATAACTGGTAAACGTAGTTCTTGTTGATGCTGCTGCTACTACGATGACGATGATGATGTAGTTGGGAATAATGTTTATTGATGTCCCCTCCTCTGCACTTACTGGCGTTTTGTGTTTGTTTTTAAATCAGTTGTTTTTATTTTCGGATCTTTATTGTGATTTTAAACAAAACCCTTGTTTGTTTGTTTTTTTTTTTTTTTTGTACAACGCACCTACGTGCTATTGTAATGTTCTGCTGCTAATTCTTAATTCTGTGCAATAAAACATTATTTTAATTGACAATAACTGTGTCCTGGTTACTCTCTTCCCTGATTTTCCCTCCGAAAAAAAGAACTTTAATTCTGAGAGTGCAGTTCCCTTGGTGGCGTAGTCAGGGCTACCTTGCAGGTGTTACATTTACTGTGCACTTTGTTTCGATTTATTTTAAAGTCAACCATTTCCCAGAAATGTACATTTTGTTATTAAGGAGTCCTGTCGGGCCACATTACTACAAACCACAAGGAAACAGTAGTGTGCCATACATTAAGGAAGCACAGGTTTGGCACTCACTCCCACAGCTGTCATTTACAATGCTGGATGTCAACCCTTTGTTTTATGGGTGGACACATGATGGGAAACTGCTTTAGTGTTAAGTAGTTGTATGCAAAATATTAGACAAAATATATATAGATAACATGGATACAAAATACACCAGTCTTATAATTATGCTCATTTGATTTCTCCAAACACCTGTATTATCTGCACATGTATGTAATCTGTACCTAACCATGTGATTGTTATTAGCAGAATAAATGTGTATTCCAGTTAAGAATGTGTAAATACATTGTGAGGCTCCTCACTGGCCCTGGCTGCTTTCTGCTTCACACAGGCTTGCTTCAGTGTGCTGCCTTTCTGACTGATCCTGACTTCCTCCTTCACACTGTCTGAGGTACACACCTCAATATATTAAACTGAAAGAAAATGAAAATCAAATCAAATATCTGAAATTCTCTTTGCTTATGGATTTCAGTGCTCAGGGATGGAGAAGCCAGGCCTGCAGAGGAATGTAAAAGGCAGGATGAGAGGCTAGTGAATTAGCCCTCTGTAGGACTACCAGTTTTTTTGTAATTTCTAATAGGAGCACCAGCAGGGAAAGGGCGCTCCACAGCTATAAAAGTATATTATACATGAGATTTTCTGTGTGGCAAAAATAAACTCAAGTTTCAGATGAAGAGCGCATGGTAGAATGATGGGTAACTTTACATGTGCACTGCAGGCCCTTCAAGTTTCATTTGTGATCTTTTATTTCAACTCCACCATGATCAATAAATGTGTCTCCCTTAAAGTAGCAGGGTTCAGAAAAAATATGGAGTTACACATCGCCACGTGTTGCTACAACTGCTTAAATAACATATCTGTAACTTTCATTAATATTCTGCCAACTTTTTACACTTATAACGTTAAAGTCTGTTTCAAAGCACTTTTCAAAACGTGCGCTGATAGTGTAAGTATTCTTGCCCACATTGTCAAACAGATAACACAGCAATAAAGATCCATGATGTGGTACGGAACAGAAAAGCCAGAGCTCTTGTTGTTATGTTTTGTTTAACAGATCTCAAACCTCAATGCACTACAGCAGACATTTCGAAACAGCTTTGAAACAGACATTAAAATGATGAGTGAAAAAGTGTCAGGATACTAACATAAATAATAATACTTATTCTAAATGATCTTGCATGGCAGACAGACAGGCAGACAGTGGCACTGCAATGGTTCTGTATTACACTGAAGGGCATGGTACCACAAGTCCTAGACCCTGGATGTCCCTCTGCCATGGTCCGACTCTCAGCTTGCATCCAAGACATCGAGGCCTGGATGTCTGACAATTTTCTTCTGCTCAACACTAACAAATCTGAACTGCTTGTAGTAGGATCGAAAACTCAACTCAAGAATCTCAATATTTCTGCCTTGAACCTCAGAAGCGGTCTGCTTCTTCCTCCCTCCACAGTATGAAGCCTTGGTGTATTTCTGGATAGTAACCTCTCCTTTGATGCCCAAATCCTCCTTCTACCACCTCTGAAACATCTCAAAGGTCCATCCCTAACTTCCCCTCCCGGATGCAAAGATACTCTGTCATGCATTCATCTCCTCTCGACTCAACTACTGCAACTCTCTTTAAGGTCTTTCGTTACGCGCCATAAACTGAATGTAGCTGGTTGAAAATGCCAGTGTAGAAAGCTGTGTGTCTGTAGGTAAGTGCCAGTGTAGAAAGCTGTGTGTCTGTAGGTAAGTGCCAGTGTAGAAAGCTGTGTGTCTGGAGGTAAGTGCCAG
Source organism: Acipenser ruthenus (assembly GCF_902713425.1). Lineage (NCBI taxonomy): Eukaryota > Metazoa > Chordata > Actinopteri > Acipenseriformes > Acipenseridae > Acipenser > Acipenser ruthenus. Next base: position 6,160,255 of record NC_081240.1, on the reverse strand, counting down.
TGTAGAAAGCTGTGTGTCTGTAGGTGAGTGCCAGTGTAGAAAGCTGTGTGTCTGTAGGTAAGTGCCAGTGTAGAAAGCTGTGTGTCTGGAGGTAAGTGCCAGTGTAGAAAGCTGTGTGTCTGTAGGTAAGTGCCAGTGTAGAAAGCTGTGTGTCTGTAGGTAAGTGCCAGTGTAGAAAGCTGTGTGTCTGGAGGTAAGTGCCAGTGTAGAAAGCTGTGTGTCTGTAGGTAAGTGCCAGTGTAGAAAGCTGTGTGTCTGTAAGTGAGTGCCAGTGTAGAAAGCTGTGTGTCTGTAGGTGAGTGCCAGTGTAGAAAGCTGTGTGTCTGTAGGTAAGTGCCAGTGTAGAAAGCTGTGTGTCTGGAGGTAAGTGCCAGTGTAGAAAGCTGTGTGTCTGTAGGTATGTGCCAGTGTAGAAAGCTGTGTGTCTGGAGGTAAGTGCCAGTGTAGAAAGCTGTGTGTCTGTAGGTGAGTGCCAGTGTAGAAAGCTGTGTGTCTGTAGGTATGTGCCAGTGTAGAAAGCTGTGTGTCTGTAGGTGAGTGCCAGTGTAGAAAGCTGTCTGTCTGTAGGTAAAGTAGTGAGTAGTGATGTGTGTTTGTTGTTCAAGTTATTATAAATCAGGAATCAAGTGCTGAATCTGCTCTATCCCACTGTGCACATGACTGCAGTCTGCAAGGAAGCAGCAGTGTTCATATCTTCAGGTTTAGCACTCACTCCCACAGCTCTTAATCACAATGCTGGATGTCAACCCTTTCTTTGTTTTATGGGAAGTCACATGATGGGAAAACTGCTTTACTGTTAAGTACATTTATGAAAAATATTTTACCATTCTCATAATTATGCTCATTTGATTTCTCCAAACATCTGAATTATATGCACATATATTTGTTATTTGCACAACAAATCTGTATTCCAAAAGTTAAGAATCAGGTCTGTTATTATTATTTTTTATTTCTTAGCAGACGCCCTTATCCAGGGCGACTTTCAATTGTTACAAGATATCACATTATTTTTACATACAATTACCCATTTATACAGTTGTTTTTTTTTATTGGAGCAATTAAGGTAAAGCACCTTGCTCAAGGGTACAGCAGCAGTGTCCCCCTATCAGGGATTGAACCCACAACCTTCCGGTCAAGAGTCCAGAGCCCTAACCACTACACCACAGTGCTGCCCTGTATTGGTCAGTACAGGCTTTTATAAAATATATACCTCACAGATTACAAACAATTAAATAGATAAAATAGATTCATTATGTGGTTTGCAACTTTAGAACAGAAATGTCTTAGTTGTACCAAACCTGATTATTTTAAAATCATCATTTCTTTTTTTTGTTTGTTCGTTTTGTTATATACGCAAGGAATGTTTTTAGTTTGCTAAATAAACAAACTCCTGGTGACTGCAAAGAGTTTGCTAAACCAGCACAGGAAATAACATGTTTTATCATTCCACTTTAAAATTAAATTATGAATTGGGAGGGTGGGAGGATGTGGGGAATTCAATGAACACACGGGAGTCGGAAAGTTTCTTTGAGAAGGATTTATTTATACACCAGGGATGCAGGGATGCACTCCGGAGGTCTACCAGCAATGGGATTCCCCTGAGTTGTTGATACACATTTATTTACAGAAACAAAAGGAGAAATAAAACAGAAAGCAAACACTGTAAACAATTACAAATAGAATATTGCTTTTAGCAGGGTCTTGCCTCCTCCTCTACTCTGCGAGGTACCTTGTTAATGATGCTCTGTTATACCCTCAGTAAACTATAACAGGTCTGTCCCAGAGACTGTACTTATTCAGTATGACTTCATGGAAATCTAATCTGTCGGCTGCCTTCTTCAGCCGGGCTTGCCTGCCCTCTTTGTCGCGGCCGTTTGTTGCAGTATCATGAAACCGGCAACCTGGTGTTTTCCACTCGCTCCAGATACTGACATTTTTTTTATTTACACCAGTTATCCGAGCAGAGCTCCCGCTGTGTTGTATGGAAGGGCCAGACCAGAGGAATAACAGAACAACATTTGTATTGGTCAACCGTCCCCCCAAGAACCCGACCATTCAGAGAGATCCACGTGACACACCCTCATGCAACTTTTCTGTGTCATCACCATGATTGGCAGACGGGTCCTACAGGGCTTCTGTCCTCCCCCCGGCAGGATCATGCATGCGCCCAATAGCCAGCACAGGTCTCTCCTGTTACACATCTTCCCCCTTAGAATGGCACCACCGGTCCATTCAAAAATCCTTCAGCCCCATGCCTTCCCGAGAGAAAAAAATCTGCATTTTGATGCAGTTTTCCTGCTCGGTGGACTACCCTGAAGTCAAAGGGCTACAGCGCCAAGTACCAATGTGTGATCCTGGTGTTGTTATCCTTCATGCAGCAGTGAAGCCATGCTAAGAGGGCATGATCCATGACCAGGGAAAAGTGTCGCCCCAGGAGGTAGTACAGACATTAATAAAGTTTGAAATAAAGAGAAAGTCACATTTGTGTACATGAAGTTATGTAAGTGCATAAACATGAATAAATAAAGGCATGCCTGAATTGCAAAAGGGACAGGATGCCTTGATTGAGGGAGATCGGTGCTGCCTGAGTGGGTGTAACTTATTTCTGAACTGCTTCAGATGCCTTGAGTTAATTTACCTGGTAGTAAACTGCAAGGTACTTCTTACTGGATAGGGCTAAAAGAACATTTTCACTCAACAAGCAAAACATGTAGGCCTACCAAAGCAGTTTGATTTCACATTATTATTAATTAGTCATTTAGCAGATGCTTTTATCCAAAGCAACTTACAGAGACTAGGTGGTGATCTATGTATCACAACTGCTGCTGCAGAGTCACTTCCAATAGGAGCTTCTTTGTTTTACATCTCATCCGTAGGACGGAGCGCAAGGAGGTTAAGTTCCTTGCTCAGGGTCACACAATGAGTCAGTGGCTGAGCTGGGATTGAACCTGGAAAATCCTGATAACAAGCCCCTTTCTTTAACCACTGGACCACCAATCCCACATTATGCATGAGATTGATTTAAACAGGCTTGGGCTAACAGAAATACCCAATTTGGGATCAATGCGACAAAGATGAATAAGCCAACTAGCTGATGTTAGGTTATTATCATAACACTGGTTCCCCGAAATAGAAATGTTAGCATTACCGAATGGGATATATCTCTTATAGGCCGAATTACCATAGCACGTCTATCAGATCTGCTCCTTAAGAGCCCTGTATGTGTCAGACGTCGTCTCCGCTCCCAGGAGACAAATATGACTGTCGCATTAGGGTCAGTGGCATTTTCTCTTCAGGCCTGCTGGGTTGGAGTGAACACAGCAACATTGAAGTGTAATGGTTACATGTCTATTCCAGGGAACCAGGGTTATAATAATAACCTAACACTCCCTGTAAAGTACGAAATGTAACCATTACTAAATGAGATACAATACCCAAGCCGTCACCAGTGAAGGACTTGCAGCACTGACATGACTGAGACAAAATAAGCTAATTTTTCTTGCCAAAATTTCTAAAATGTTGTTATGTTCCATAGGAGCTTTAATAGGAGCAACTGCAGGGAAAGGGCCCTCCACAGATATGCAAGTACAGTATATTATGTGTCTGTGTGGCAAAACTAAAGTTTCAAATCAAGAGAGCATGGTAAAATGATGGGTAACTTTACATGTGCAATGCAGGTCCTTCAAGTTTCAGTTGTGATCTTTTATTTCAACTCCACCATTATCCTTATCAAGAAACTTTCATTATTACTGTGCACTTTAAGTTTGGATTTATTTTAAAGTCTGCCATTTCCTAGAAATGTAAGTTTCATTATTACTGTGCACTTTAAGTTTGGATTTATTTTAAAGTGAACTGTTTCTCAGTAATGTACATTTTGTTATTAAGGAGTCCTGTCGGGCCACATTACTACAAACCACAAGGAAACAGTAGTGTGCCATACATTAAGGAAGTGCAGGTTTGGCACTCACTCCCACAGCTCTCATTTACAATGCTGGATGTCAACCCTTTGTTTGTTTTATGGGAAGGCACATAATTGAAAACTGCTTTAGTGTTAAGTAGTTGTATGCAAAATATTAGACAAAATATATATAGGTAACATGGATACAAAATACACCAGTCTTATAATTATGCTCATTTGATTTCTCCAAACAACTGTATTATCTGCACATGTATGTAATCTGTACCTAACCATGTGATTGTTATTAGCAGAATAAATGTGTATTCCAGTTAAGAATGTGTCAATACATTGTGAGGCTCCTCACTGGCCCTGGCTGCTTTCTGCTTCACACAGGCTTGCTTCAGTGTGCTGCCTTTCTGACTGATCCTGACTTCCTCCTTCACACTGTCTGAGGTACACACCTCAATATATTAAACTGAAAGAAAATGAAAATCAAATCAAATATCTGAAATTCTCTTTGCTTATGGATTTCAGTGCTCAGGGACGGAGAAGCCAGGCCTGCAGAGGAATGTAAAAGGCAGGATGAGAGGCTAGTGAATTAGCCCTCTGCAGGACTTTTATTAGCAGCACCAACTGGAGCCATCATCAGAAAAAAAGAAGCAAATTCGTACTACCAGTTTTTTTGTATGTTCTAATAGGAGCACCATGATGAAGAAATGCAACAAACAACTGGAAAAGAAGAAGTGTTTTAGAGGAAGGTTGCAGCATGGCATGCCTCTCCAGAGCGCTGTGTGTGTGTGTGTGAGTCTAAATACACTGCTTGTTTGAATTTAGATTATTAATAAAGTGATCTCTGGTCTTTGGAAACTGGACCCGTGTCTCCGACTGCTATTTTGAATTTTTCTCTCTACAGTATGTGTGTGTGTGTGTGTTTGTGTGTGTGTGTGTGTGTGTGTGTGTGTGTGTGTATGTGGGTAATAGAGAGAGAATACATGCACATCTCCAGTCATATGTGGTTTTCACGATCACGTCACATTAAGTTCTAGCCAAAATTATAGATATTTATTACTGCCATAGTCTTATCTTTTTGCCTGTTGATTCGCCCTATTGCCACTGTATTTTATGCATCCATGCATCCCTTCCTGCGATGTCATTGGGCAGTGTGTTCCAAGATTAAGTTTACAAATTGTTAAAGCAAGTGAACAAATCTTTCATAACCACAAGTATATAAAAGTCTAAAATATTTACTACAAATATAGAATTAACTACTCCACAGCAGTGTGGAGTAGTGGTTAGGGCTCTGGACTCTTGACCGGAGGGTCGTGGGTTCAATCCCAGGTGGGGGACACTGCTGCTGTACCCTTGAGCATGGTACTTTACCTAGATTGCTCCAGTAAAAACCCAACTGTTTAAACAGTAATTGTTTGTTAAAATAAAGTGATAAAGGTATCTGCTAAGAAATTAATAATAGTCTCTGTATTGTCAGTGTCACAGCCGCGGTCTGTTAAATTTCTATTTCACGGTGTCTTAACGAAAGTATAGTCTTTCGTTCATTAAAACCCTCCTTCTGAGTGCAAATTAACTCCTGATACTCCCGGACTTGCTTTTAAATTGCACGCAAACAAAAGAAATAGTCGCAAGAAGCCCTGCTCGTTAAGATATTAACATGATTTCAGAAACCACGTCAGCATGATTATTTAATAACGAGATAGGCATAACGACCTCTTGAAAATGCAAAAATCAATGAAACATAACGGTTTGTTGATTAACACTGGAGTTATCATTTACAAACTTTTGAAAATCCTGCCCATGTGTCAGGATGTGAGTGGTGTGGGAAAGGATTAAATGTACAGACAGTAGTGTAACTGTTCACAACAGGTCCTCCCTGTGATCAGCCCGGCTCTATTCAAACATTACATGTCCCACAGCTGATCACAATGGTTTTGTTTAGCAGTCTCGCAACTACATGCTTTGTCCACAATGGGTGACTTCTGGTTCCGACCTGCCATCGAGTCGAGCCATCTCTGGGAAAGCGTGCCACCAACCTAACAGAGCGCCCCTTCTGGTCGGGAGGTAGACCTGCAGCTCAGATTCCTTCTCTCCCTGTCACAATCCTAATGAAGACAAAGTTCTACTGCTTTCCTAATGGAAGGTATCGAGGTGGGGACTGAAGGATCACATATCAATTGTACATAACATTGAACTGGACTCTATTGAACTTTTCACATTAAATTAAGGTGGCTGACAATACAGCAAAGGGATGTATGAGAAATTGTGAAGAGTATGAAAATATGTTTTTCTGAGAAACAGACAAACAGGCGTTTGCAGAGGAAGGGTAAATTACTGATTCATATCTACAGGCGTGTGAGACCAACACCCACATACACCTGCTAAATAAAAGCAGAACAAGCGCTCGTGTCGGGGGTAAGCACAGCAAAACTGAGAAACCACAGACTAAGTTCTGCAACAACAGGAAGTTGGTGTCACAAAGAGTGCAAGTGGGTAAGGACTGAGTAATGAAGCTAGTGCAAGACTGACAACAGACCAGACCTGCACAATGAATGGTTTTTCTAACAATTTTCACTTTGCTTGTTTCCTTAGACATGCATCATCTCTGCAGTCTATTGTGGAATTGTAGTTCTGAGCAAAATGCAGCAGCGGCAGATACCAGATTTAAAATAAATACAAACATAAATGTGAAGTCTGCTGTGAAGATGAAGTTAAGGAGATGTCTAAAAATCATGGCCCATATTCATAAGGCATGCTTATCTCTTAGACTCCTGTAAACAATGTAACTGTGCTTCAGTCCTGTAGTTATTTTTAGTTGCTTATTCATACAGCATTTATATCTCTGCCCATGCTGAAGTCAATTTTAGTGGCGAACCAAAATATGAGTCCAGACTATTTTTGCTTTAAAAAATAAGTTTATTTATGAGCTTTATTTGTGCCATGGTGTCTGTAACCAGATTCATGTTCCCCAAACTAAAATGTATTAAAAACAATCACGATTTTCATTTTTTTCAGTTTAATATATTGAGGTGTGGCACCACAGACAGTGTGAAAGAGAAAGGCAGCACACTGAAGCAAGCCTGTGTGAAGCAGAAAGCAGCCAGGGCCAGTGAGGAGCCTCACAATGTATTTACACATTCTTAACTGGAATACACATTTATTCTGCTAATAACAATCACATGGTTAAGTACAGATTACATACATGTGCAGATAATACAGGTGCTTGGAGAAATCAAATGAGCGTCTGTGGCAGAGCAGGGCTCTGACCTTAGAAATACGGGCAGGGATGGAGTTAAATTCTCCTTCCTGTCCAGGTTGATTGTGTCAGGTGGGAGCAATCAGTCAATTAATTATTCAATGATCACCCAGCCACCTGGCATAAAAGGAGGCCTCAGCCTCCCAGTAGGTAGAGAGTTCAAGAAGAAGAAGAAGAAGAAGAAGAAGAAGAAGAAGAAGAAGAAGAAGAAGAAGAAGAAGAAGAAGAAGAAGAAGAAGAAGAAGAAGAAGAAGAAGAAGAAGAAGAAGAAGAAGAAGAAGAAGAAGAAGAAGAAGAAGAAGAAGAAGAAGAAGAAGAAGGTTTTTCTGTGTGTGCTGGGTTTGTGTTCATTTTTCCCACTGAAGGTAACGCCCAGCCTGGAAGCCTTATTTTGTTGTAAGTTTCGTTTTGTGGTAATTGTTTGTGTTTAGAAACCTTTTGTTTGGCCCTCGTGCAAGTTTATTTTGTATTTTTTGTATATTAAAAGCTTTATTTTTGAACTTTCCACACTGTCTCTGAGTCTCAACCTCTGTCATCCTGTCACAAGGAGCAACTGCAGGGAAAGGACCCTCCACAGATATGCAAGTGCAGTATATTATGCATGAGAGTTTCTGTGTGGCAAAACTAAAGTTTCAAATCAAGAGAGCATGGTAAAATGATGGGTAACTTTACATGTGCAATGCAGGTCCTTCAAGTTTCAATTGTGATCTTTTATTTCAACTCCACCATTATCCTTATCAAGAAACTTTCATTATTACTGTGCACTTTAAGTTTCGATTTATTTTAAAGTAAACCATTTCCCAGAAATGTAAGTTTTATTTTACTGTAACAGGGTTGCAATGACCCGTTATTTCACATTTTTATTTCGCTCTTGTTGTTTATTATTTGTATACTTTGATTTGCGCTCGTTTTCTTTGATAGGGCACTTTGATTTTGTAACACTTTATTGTTCCTTCCTCACTCAGCGAATTAATTAATTACTCGGAAATTGAAACTAATACGAACCTGACTATAAACACCCTTTGATTTCTGGTTTTCAATGAGGGGACCTGAGACGAAATGAAAATAACTGGTAAACGTAGTTCTTGTTGATGCTGCTGCTACTACGATGACGATGATGATGTAGTTGGGAATAATGTTTATTGATGTCCCCTCCTCTGCACTTACTGGCGTTTTGTGTTTGTTTTTAAATCAGTTGTTTTTATTTTCGGATCTTTATTGTGATTTTAAACAAAACCCTTGTTTGTTTGTTTTTTTTTTTTTTTTGTACAACGCACCTACGTGCTATTGTAATGTTCTGCTGCTAATTCTTAATTCTGTGCAATAAAACATTATTTTAATTGACAATAACTGTGTCCTGGTTACTCTCTTCCCTGATTTTCCCTCCGAAAAAAAGAACTTTAATTCTGAGAGTGCAGTTCCCTTGGTGGCGTAGTCAGGGCTACCTTGCAGGTGTTACATTTACTGTGCACTTTGTTTCGATTTATTTTAAAGTCAACCATTTCCCAGAAATGTACATTTTGTTATTAAGGAGTCCTGTCGGGCCACATTACTACAAACCACAAGGAAACAGTAGTGTGCCATACATTAAGGAAGCACAGGTTTGGCACTCACTCCCACAGCTGTCATTTACAATGCTGGATGTCAACCCTTTGTTTTATGGGTGGACACATGATGGGAAACTGCTTTAGTGTTAAGTAGTTGTATGCAAAATATTAGACAAAATATATATAGATAACATGGATACAAAATACACCAGTCTTATAATTATGCTCATTTGATTTCTCCAAACACCTGTATTATCTGCACATGTATGTAATCTGTACCTAACCATGTGATTGTTATTAGCAGAATAAATGTGTATTCCAGTTAAGAATGTGTAAATACATTGTGAGGCTCCTCACTGGCCCTGGCTGCTTTCTGCTTCACACAGGCTTGCTTCAGTGTGCTGCCTTTCTGACTGATCCTGACTTCCTCCTTCACACTGTCTGAGGTACACACCTCAATATATTAAACTGAAAGAAAATGAAAATCAAATCAAATATCTGAAATTCTCTTTGCTTATGGATTTCAGTGCTCAGGGATGGAGAAGCCAGGCCTGCAGAGGAATGTAAAAGGCAGGATGAGAGGCTAGTGAATTAGCCCTCTGTAGGACTACCAGTTTTTTTGTAATTTCTAATAGGAGCACCAGCAGGGAAAGGGCGCTCCACAGCTATAAAAGTATATTATACATGAGATTTTCTGTGTGGCAAAAATAAACTCAAGTTTCAGATGAAGAGCGCATGGTAGAATGATGGGTAACTTTACATGTGCACTGCAGGCCCTTCAAGTTTCATTTGTGATCTTTTATTTCAACTCCACCATGATCAATAAATGTGTCTCCCTTAAAGTAGCAGGGTTCAGAAAAAATATGGAGTTACACATCGCCACGTGTTGCTACAACTGCTTAAATAACATATCTGTAACTTTCATTAATATTCTGCCAACTTTTTACACTTATAACGTTAAAGTCTGTTTCAAAGCACTTTTCAAAACGTGCGCTGATAGTGTAAGTATTCTTGCCCACATTGTCAAACAGATAACACAGCAATAAAGATCCATGATGTGGTACGGAACAGAAAAGCCAGAGCTCTTGTTGTTATGTTTTGTTTAACAGATCTCAAACCTCAATGCACTACAGCAGACATTTCGAAACAGCTTTGAAACAGACATTAAAATGATGAGTGAAAAAGTGTCAGGATACTAACATAAATAATAATACTTATTCTAAATGATCTTGCATGGCAGACAGACAGGCAGACAGTGGCACTGCAATGGTTCTGTATTACACTGAAGGGCATGGTACCACAAGTCCTAGACCCTGGATGTCCCTCTGCCATGGTCCGACTCTCAGCTTGCATCCAAGACATCGAGGCCTGGATGTCTGACAATTTTCTTCTGCTCAACACTAACAAATCTGAACTGCTTGTAGTAGGATCGAAAACTCAACTCAAGAATCTCAATATTTCTGCCTTGAACCTCAGAAGCGGTCTGCTTCTTCCTCCCTCCACAGTATGAAGCCTTGGTGTATTTCTGGATAGTAACCTCTCCTTTGATGCCCAAATCCTCCTTCTACCACCTCTGAAACATCTCAAAGGTCCATCCCTAACTTCCCCTCCCGGATGCAAAGATACTCTGTCATGCATTCATCTCCTCTCGACTCAACTACTGCAACTCTCTTTAAGGTCTTTCGTTACGCGCCATAAACTGAATGTAGCTGGTTGAAAATGCCAGTGTAGAAAGCTGTGTGTCTGTAGGTAAGTGCCAGTGTAGAAAGCTGTGTGTCTGTAGGTAAGTGCCAGTGTAGAAAGCTGTGTGTCTGGAGGTAAGTGCCAGTGTAGAAAGCTGTGTGTCTGTAGGTGAGTGCCAGTGTAGAAAGCTGTGTGTCTGTAGGTAAGTGCCAGTGTAGAAAGCTGTGTGTCTGGAGGTAAGTGCCAGTGTAGAAAGCTGTGTGTCTGTAGGTAAGTGCCAGTGTAGAAAGCTGTGTGTCTGTAGGTAAGTGCCAGTGTAGAAAGCTGTGTGTCTGGAGGTAAGTGCCAGTGTAGAAAGCTGTGTGTCTGTAGGTAAGTGCCAGTGTAGAAAGCTGTGTGTCTGTAAGTGAGTGCCAGTGTAGAAAGCTGTGTGTCTGTAGGTGAGTGCCAGTGTAGAAAGCTGTGTGTCTGTAGGTAAGTGCCAGTGTAGAAAGCTGTGTGTCTGGAGGTAAGTGCCAGTGTAGAAAGCTGTGTGTCTGTAGGTAAGTGCCAGTGTAGAAAGCTGTGTGTCTGTAGGTAAGTGCCAGTGTAGAAAGCTGTGTGTCTGGAGGTAAGTGCCAGTGTAGAAAGCTGTGTGTCTGTAGGTATGTGCCAGTGTAGAAAGCTGTGTGTCTGGAGGTAAGTGCCAGTGTAGAAAGCTGTGTGTCTGTAGGTGAGTGCCAGTGTAGAAAGCTGTGTGTCTGTAGGTATGTGCCAGTGTAGAAAGCTGTGTGTCTGTAGGTGAGTGCCAGTGTAGAAAGCTGTCTGTCTGTAGGTAAAGTAGTGAGTAGTGATGTGTGTTTGTTGTTCAAGTTATTATAAATCAGGAATCAAGTGCTGAATCTGCTCTATCCCACTGTGCACATGACTGCAGTCTGCAAGGAAGCAGCAGTGTTCATATCTTCAGGTTTAGCACTCACTCCCACAGCTCTTAATCACAATGCTGGATGTCAACCCTTTCTTTGTTTTATGGGAAGTCACATGATGGGAAAACTGCTTTACTGTTAAGTACATTTATGAAAAATATTTTACCATTCTCATAATTATGCTCATTTGATTTCTCCAAACATCTGAATTATATGCACATATATTTGTTATTTGCACAACAAATCTGTATTCCAAAAGTTAAGAATCAGGTCTGTTATTATTATTTTTTATTTCTTAGCAGACGCCCTTATCCAGGGCGACTTTCAATTGTTACAAGATATCACATTATTTTTACATACAATTACCCATTTATACAGTTGTTTTTTTTTATTGGAGCAATTAAGGTAAAGCACCTTGCTCAAGGGTACAGCAGCAGTGTCCCCCTATCAGGGATTGAACCCACAACCTTCCGGTCAAGAGTCCAGAGCCCTAACCACTACACCACAGTGCTGCCCTGTATTGGTCAGTACAGGCTTTTATAAAATATATACCTCACAGATTACAAACAATTAAATAGATAAAATAGATTCATTATGTGGTTTGCAACTTTAGAACAGAAATGTCTTAGTTGTACCAAACCTGATTATTTTAAAATCATCATTTCTTTTTTTTGTTTGTTCGTTTTGTTATATACGCAAGGAATGTTTTTAGTTTGCTAAATAAACAAACTCCTGGTGACTGCAAAGAGTTTGCTAAACCAGCACAGGAAATAACATGTTTTATCATTCCACTTTAAAATTAAATTATGAATTGGGAGGGTGGGAGGATGTGGGGAATTCAATGAACACACGGGAGTCGGAAAGTTTCTTTGAGAAGGATTTATTTATACACCAGGGATGCAGGGATGCACTCCGGAGGTCTACCAGCAATGGGATTCCCCTGAGTTGTTGATACACATTTATTTACAGAAACAAAAGGAGAAATAAAACAGAAAGCAAACACTGTAAACAATTACAAATAGAATATTGCTTTTAGCAGGGTCTTGCCTCCTCCTCTACTCTGCGAGGTACCTTGTTAATGATGCTCTGTTATACCCTCAGTAAACTATAACAGGTCTGTCCCAGAGACTGTACTTATTCAGTATGACTTCATGGAAATCTAATCTGTCGGCTGCCTTCTTCAGCCGGGCTTGCCTGCCCTCTTTGTCGCGGCCGTTTGTTGCAGTATCATGAAACCGGCAACCTGGTGTTTTCCACTCGCTCCAGATACTGACATTTTTTTTATTTACACCAGTTATCCGAGCAGAGCTCCCGCTGTGTTGTATGGAAGGGCCAGACCAGAGGAATAACAGAACAACATTTGTATTGGTCAACCGTCCCCCCAAGAACCCGACCATTCAGAGAGATCCACGTGACACACCCTCATGCAACTTTTCTGTGTCATCACCATGATTGGCAGACGGGTCCTACAGGGCTTCTGTCCTCCCCCCGGCAGGATCATGCATGCGCCCAATAGCCAGCACAGGTCTCTCCTGTTACACATCTTCCCCCTTAGAATGGCACCACCGGTCCATTCAAAAATCCTTCAGCCCCATGCCTTCCCGAGAGAAAAAAATCTGCATTTTGATGCAGTTTTCCTGCTCGGTGGACTACCCTGAAGTCAAAGGGCTACAGCGCCAAGTACCAATGTGTGATCCTGGTGTTGTTATCCTTCATGCAGCAGTGAAGCCATGCTAAGAGGGCATGATCCATGACCAGGGAAAAGTGTCGCCCCAGGAGGTAGTACAGACATTAATAAAGTTTGAAATAAAGAGAAAGTCACATTTGTGTACATGAAGTTATGTAAGTGCACAAACATGAATAAATAAAGGCATGCCTGAATTGCAAAAGGGACAGGATGCCTTGATTGAGGGAGATCGGTGCTGCCTGAGTGGGTGTAACTTATTTCTGAACTGCTTCAGATGCCTTAAGTTAATTTACCTGGTAGTAAACTGCAAGGTACTTCTTACTGGATAGGGCTAAAAGAACATTTTCACTCAACAAGCAAAACATGTAGGCCTACCAAAGCAGTTTGATTTCACATTATTATTAATTAGTCATTTTTCTCTGCTCCAAGGAGATAAATATGACTGTCGCATTAGGGTCAGCAGCATTTTCTCTTCAGGCCTGCTGCGTTGGAGTGAACGCAGCAACATTGAAGTGTAATGGTTATATTTCTATTCCAGGGAACCAGGGTTATAATAATAACCTAACACTTATTATTATTATTTATTTCTTAGCTGATGCCCTTATCCAGGGCGACTTACAATTGTTACAAGATATCACATTATTTTTACATACAATTACCCATTTATACAGTTGGGTTTTTACTGGAGCAATCTAGGTAAAGTACCTTGCTCAAGTGTACAGTAGCAGTGTCCCCACTGGGGAGTGAACCCACAACCCTCCGGTCAAGAGTCCAGAGCCCTAACCACTACTCCACACTGCTGCCCATTCGAGAGTCCAGAGCCCTAACCACTACTCCACACTCCCTTTTGAAGTACGAAATGTAACCATTACTAAATGAGATACAATACCCAAGCCATCGCAAGTGAAGGACTTGCAGCACCGACATGACTGAGACAAAATAAGCTAATTTTTCTTTCCAAAATTTCTAAAATGTTGTTATGTTCCATAGGAGCTTTAATAGGAGCAACTGCAGGGAAAGGGCACTCCACAGATATGCAAGTACATTATATTATGCATGAGAGTTTCTGTGTTGCAAAACTCAAGTTTCAAATCATGAGCGAATGATATAATGATGGGTAACTTTACATGTGCAATGCAGGCCCTTCAAGTTTCATTTGTGATCTTTTATTTAAACTCCACCATTATCATTATCAAGAAAATCTACCATTTCCCAGAAATGCATGTTTTGTTATTACGCAGGAAGCAGCCATGTTCATATGTTCAGGAAGCACAGGCGTGGCACTCACTCCCACAGCTCATATTTAAAATGCTGGACACCAAGCCTTTGTTTTATGGGTGGACACATAATGGAAAGCTGCTTTAGGGCTAAGTAGTGTTAAGCAAAATATTAGACAAAACATGGATACAAAATACACCAGTCTTATAATTATGCTCATTTGATTTCTCCAAACACCTGTATTATCTGCACATGTATGTAATCTGTACCTAACCATGTGATTGTTATTAGCAGACAGGGTAAAAGAACTGAATCTATTCAGTTTTGAACAAAGAAAACTATATGGTGATCTGATTCAAGCATTCAAAATCCTAAAAGGTATTGACAATGTCGACCCAGGGGACTTTTTCGACCTGAAAAAAGAAACAAGGGCCAGGGGTCACAAATGGAGATTAGATAAAGGGGCATTCAGAACAGAAAATAGGAGGCACTTTTTTACACAGAGAATTGTGCGGGTCTGGAACCAACTCCCCAGTAATGCTGTTGAAGCTGACACCCTGGGATCCTTCAAGAAGCTGCTTGATGAGATTCTGGGATCAATAAGCTACTAACAACCAAACGAGCAAGATGGGCCGAATGGCCACCTCTCGTTTGAAACTTTCTTATGTTCTTATGTTCTTAAGTCAACCATTTCCCAGAAATGTAAGTTTCATTATTACTGTGCACTTTGCTTGGATTTATTTTAAAGTGAACTGTTTCTCAGAAATGTACGTTTTGTTATTAAGGAGTCCTGTCGGGCCACATTACTACAAACCACAAGGAAACAGTAGTGTGCCATACCTTAAGGAAGCACAGGTTTGGCACTCACTCCCACAGCTCTTATTTACAATGCTGGACGCCAAGCCTTTGTTTTATGGGTGGACACATAATGGAAAGCTGCTTTAGGGTTAAGTAGTGTTAAGCAAAAAATTAGACAAAACATATATGGATACAAAATACACCAGTCTTATAATTATGCTCATTTGATTTCTCCAAACACCTGTATTATCTGCACATGTATGTAATCTGTACCTAACCATGTGATTGTTATTAGCAGAATAAATGTGTATTCCAGTTAAGAATGTGTAAATACATTGTGAGGCTCCTCACTGGCCCTGGCTGCTTTCTGCTTCACACAGGCTTGCTTCAGTGTGCTGCCTTTCTGACTCATCCTGACAAGGCAACTCATTTATTAAATAACTGACGTATATTTTAATTTGGAAACAAAAACACAAATTTACCACCCTCCTTTAATATAATCCATTATATGAATGAACCTTAATTCTTTGTCATACAATATGATCAATCAAAACAGTTGTTTATATGAAATTTAAATACATATGATTGCTACTGAAACTGGGGGTGTACTTGTTTTAAAGCATGTATTTCTAACATTAGTAAATCTGTAAAATTGTATTTATATATCAAACTTTTATATATATATATATATATATATTTATATATATATATATATACAGACGTGCTCAAATTTGTTGGTACCCTTACAGCTCATTGAAATAATGCTTCATTCCTCCTGAAAAGTGATGAAATTAAAAGCTATTTTATCATGTATACTTGCATGCCTTTGGTATGTCATAGAATAAAGCAAAGAAGCTGTGAAAAGAGATGAATTATTGCTTATTCTCCAAAGATATTCTAAAATGGCCTGGACACATTTGTTGGTACCCCTTAGAAAAGATAATAAATAACTGGATTATAGTGATATTTCAAACTAATTGGTTTCTTTAATTAGTATCACACATGTCTCCAATCTTGTAATCAGTCATTCAGCCTATTTAAATGGAGAAAAGTAGTCACTGTGCTGTTTGGTATCATTGTGTGCACCACACTGAACATGGACCAGAGAAAGCAAAGGAGAGAGTTGTCTGAGGAGATCAGAAAGAAAATAATAGACAAGCATGGTAAAGGTAAAGGCTACAAGACCATCTCCAAGCAGCTTTATGTTCCTGTGACAACAGTTGCAAATATTATTAAGAAGTTTAAGGTCCATGGAACTGTAGCCAACCTCCCTGGGCGCGGCCGCAAGAGGAAAATCGACCCCAGATTGAACAGAAGGACAGTGCGAATGGTAGAAAAAGAACCAAGGATAACTGCCAAAGAAATACAAGCTGAACTCCAAGGTGAAGGTACGTCAGTTTCTGATCGCACCATCCGTCGCTTTTTGAGCGAAAGTGGGCTCCATGGAAGAAGACCCAGGAGGACTCCACTTTTGAAAGAAAAACATAAAAAAGCCAGACTGGAATTTGCTCAAATGCATATTGACAAGCCACAATCCTTCTGGGAGAATGTCCTTTGGACAGATGAGTCAAAACTGGAGCTTTTTGGCAAGTCACATCAGCTCTATGTTCAAAGACGAAAAAATGAAGCTTTCAAAGAAAAGAACACCATACCTACAGTGAAACATGGAGGAGGCTCGGTTATGTTTTGGGGCTGCTTTGCTGCGCCTGGCACAGGGTGCCTTGAATCTGTGCAGGGCACAATGAAATCTCAAGACTATCAAGGCATTCTGGAGCGAAACGTACTGCCCAGTGTCAGAAAGCTCTGTCTCAGTCGCAGGTCATGGGTCCTCCAACAGGATAATGACCCAAAACACACAGCTAAAAGCACCCAAGAATGGATAAGAACAAAACATTGGACTATTCTGAAGTGGCCTTCTATGAGTCCTGATCTGAATCCTATCGAACATCTATGGAAAGAGCTGAAACTTGCAGTCTGGAGAAGGCACCCATCAAACCTGAGACAGCTGGAGCAGTTTGCTCAGGAAGAGTGGGCCAAACTACCTGTTAACAGGTGCAGAAGTCTCATTGAGAGCTACAGAAAACGTTTGATTGCAGTGATTGCCTCTAAAGGTTGTGCAACAAAATATTCGGTTAGCGGTGCCATCATTTTTATCCATGCCATTTTCATTTGTTTTCTTATTTACAATATTATGTTGAATAAAAAATCAAAAGCAAAGTCTGATTTCTATTAAATATGGAATAAACAATGGTGGATGCCAATTACTTTTGTCAGTTTCAAGTTATTTCAGAGAAAATTGTGCATTCTTCGTTTTTTGTGGAGGGGTACCAACAAATTTGAGCACGTCATATATATATATATATATATATATATATATATATATATATATATATATATATATATATATAGTGTCTATAGAAAGTCTACACCCCCTTTCAAAATGTTCACCTTTTGTTGCATTATAGCCTGGAATTATATATATATATATATATATATATATATATATATATATATATATATATATATATATATGGCGCTCAAAAGTATTCAACCCCCTTGGGCTTGAATTTAATTAGGAGTTTTTGCCACTGATCAACACAAAAAAAGTCCATAATGTCAATGTGAAAAATAAAATCTACAAATTGTTCTAAATTAATTACAAATACAAAAGTATTTAAAAGTCACATAATTAGTTGAATGGAGTCCACCTGTGTGCAATAAAGGTGTTTCACATGATTTCAGTTTAAATACACCTGTCTCTGGGAGGTCCCACAGTTGGATAGTACATTTCCTAACAAAAACTTCATCATGAAGATGAAGGAACATTCAATGCAAATCCGGAATAAGGTTCTTCAAAAGCACCAATCAGGGGTAGGACATAAGAACATTTCCAAGGAATTGAATATCCCCCAGAGCACAGTAAAGTCCATTATTAAGAAATGGAGAGAATATGGCACAACTGTGAATCTGTCTAGATAGTCATAGTCAGTTCAACCAGACTATGTGACGTGTATAACAGCTCACTGTGGCCAGTTCAACCAGGGAGATAGTGGGCTAATTCACAAGCCTCATTCCTGCCTTTCACCTTAAGAGTCCTGGCTTCTCTGTCACTGTGCACTATCATTCATAAGCAAAGAGAACTTCAGACATTTCAGATAAACCCCTGCAGAGACTGCAGCAGATGGGTTGAGACTGGCTGAGACTGAGTAATGAAGCTAGTGCAAGACTGACAACAGACCAGACCTGTACAATGAACGGCTGATCCACTTCTTCCACAGATAGAAATCCTATACTTTCTCACACAGGATCACCACGCTATATTATTAAAATATATGTGTTCATGGAACTGTGTAATATGGGGTCTCATAACACTATGTAACACAATTTTTGTTCCTGGGTAGTAAGTGTTATTTCCTAATTGCTTATGCCTCAGAAGTATAGAAAATGGCTATTATTCCCCACAAATTTTGCTTTTGTGACCAGGACAGTGATTTTGAAATTGACCTATTTCCAATGAGAAAACAGGCGAATATGAATCCAAATTAACATTATTATTTATAATTATTTATACTAAAGTAATACAAAAATGACTACAAAAGATTTAGAAGTGAGTAGTTTTTCAAGATTTACGATTATACTGTAAATCACTTTCACGAATCAGCCCCCAAATGTAGTCTCCCATCATGTTCTCGTTATACTGTCCTTGGTAGCGGCGTTCAAAGTCCAGTATATCCTGGTGGAAGCGCTCGCCTTGCTCCTCCGAGTACGCTCTCCCATGTTCTCCTTGAATTTATCAGGATGAGCATCAAGGATATGGACTTTGAGGGACATCCTACAGCCCATTGTGTCGTAGTTCTTCACCAGAGTCTCAACCAGCTCCACATAGTTTTCGGCCTTGTGATTGCCCAGGAAGCCCCGAACCACTGCGACAAAGCTATTCCAAGCCGCTTTCTCCTTACTAGTGAGCTTCTTGGGGAATTCATTGCGCTCCAGGATCTTCTTTATCTGTGGTCCGACGAAGACACCGGCTTTGACCTTTGCCTCAGACAGCTTAGGGAAGAAGTCTTGAAGGTACTTGAAGGCTGCCGACTCCTTATCTAGAGCTCTGACAAATTGTTTCATAAGGCCCAATTTGATGTGCAGTGGTGGCATCAGCACCTTCCGGGGGTCCACCAGTGGCTCCCACTTGACGTTGTTCCTCCCCACAGAGAACTCGGTCCGCTGTGGCCAGTCCCGCCTGTGGTAGTGCGCCTTGGTGTCCCTGCTGTCCCAAAGGCAAAGATAGCAGAGAAACTTGGTAAAACTGCCTTGGAGACCCATTAGGAATGCCACCATTTTGAAGTCTCCTATGACCTTGATGCCATCTCAGAAAAATGCAGATATGTAACCACTTAGGCAGCTGGAACTAAACTGAACTGGTGGGCTTAAGGCCCCTGTATTTGTACTACTATTTATATTACTGGAAAGTTCTAGAAAGTTCTAGAAGTTACTCCAAGTTTACTCAGCACTGAATCTATCTGGAATGTTCTGGAAAATAGGTAAATTTCAAAATATCACTGTCCTGGTCGCAAAAGCAAAGTTTGTGGGGAATAATAGCCATTTTCTATACTTTTGAGGCATAAGCAATTAGGAAATAACACTTACTACGGTGTAATCAAACATTAAATGATCATTAGATATACATAATCCTATTGATTTATATACTTTAAAATTATATATATATATATATATATATATATATATATATATATATATATATATATATATATATATATATATATATATATATTAGCTCAAAGAGCCAGCTGCCCAACGTTTCGATATGTTGTACATCTCTCTCTATCTCTCTCTCTCTCTCTCTCTCTCTCTCTCTCTCTCTCTCTCTCTCTCTCTCTCTAGGTTTGATATATAAATACTATTATACAGATTTAACTTATGTCAGAAATACAGAAATACATGCTTTAAAACAAGTACACCCCCGATTTCAGTAGAAATCATATGTATTTAAATTTCATATAAACAACTGTTTTGATTGATCATATTGTATGACAAAGAATTAAGGTTCATTCATATAATGGATTATATTAAAGAAGGGTGGTCAATTTGTGTTTTTGTTTCCAAATTAAAATATACGTCAGTTATTTAATAAATGAGTTGCCTTGTCAGGATGAGTCAGAAAGGCAGCACACTGAAGCAAGCCTGTGTGAAGCAGAAAGCAGCCAGGGCCAGTGAGGAGCCTCACAATGTATTTACACATTCTTAACTGGAATACACATTTATTCTGCTAATAACAATCACATGGTTAGGTACAGATTACATACATGTGCAGATAATACAGGTGTTTGGAGAAATCAAATGAGCATAATTATAAGACTGGTGTATTTTGTATCCATATATGTTTTGTCTAATTTTTTGCTTAACACTACTTAACCCTAAAGCAGCTTTCCATTATGTGTCCACCCATAAAACAAAGGCTTGGCGTCCAGCATTGTAAATAAGAGCTGTGGGAGTGAGTGCCAAACCTGTGCTTCCTTAAGGTATGGCACACTACTGTTTCCTTGTGGTTTGTAGTAATGTGGCCCAACAGGACTCCTTAATAACAAAACGTACATTTCTGAGAAACAGTTCACTTTAAAATAAATCCAAGCAAAGTGCACAGTAATAATGAAACTTACATTTCTGGGAAATGGTTGACTTAAGAACATAAGAACATAAGAAAGTTTCAAACGAGAGGTGGCCATTCGGCCCATCTTGCTCGTTTGGTTGTTAGTAGCTTATTGATCCCAGAAACTCATCAAGCAGCTTCTTGAAGGATCCCAGGGTGTCAGCTTCAATAGGATTACTGGGGAGTTGGTTCCAGACCCGCACAATTTTCTGTGTAAAAAAGTGCCTCCTATTTTCTGTTCTGAATGCCCCTTTATCTAATCTCCATTTGTGACCCCTGGCCCTTGTTTCTTTTTTCAGGTCGAAAAAGTCCCCTGGGTCGACATTGTCTATACCTTTTAGGATTTTGAATGCTTGAATCAGATCACCATATAGTTTTCTTTGTTCAAGACTGAATAGATTCACTTCTTTTAGCCTGTCTGCATACGACATGCCTTTTAAACCTGGAATAATCCTGGTCGCTCTTCTTTGCACTCTTTCTACAGCAGCAATATCCTTTTTGTAACAAAGTGACCAGAACTGAACACGATATTCAAGGTGAGGTCTTACTAATGTATTGTAAAGTTTTAACATTACTTCCCTTGATTTAAATTCAGCACTTCTCACAATATATCCGAGCATCTTGTTGGCCTTTTTTATATCTTCCCCACATTGTCTAGGTGAAGTCATTTCTGAGTCAACATAAACGCCTAGGTCTTTTTCATAGATTCCTTCTTCAATTTCTGTATCTCCCTTATGATATTTATAATGCACATTTTTATTGCCTCCGTGCAGTACCTTACACTTTTCCCTATTAAATGTCATTTACCATGTGTCTGCCCAGTTCTGAATGCTGTCTAGATCATTTTGAATGACCTTTGCTGCTGCAACAGTGTTTGCCACTCCTCCTATTTTTGTGTTGTTTGCAAATTTAACAAGTTTGCTTACTATACCAGAATCTAAATCATTAATGTAAATTTGGAATAGCAGAGGACCTAACACTGATCCCTGTGTTACACCACTGGTTACCTCGCTCCATTTTGAGATTTCTCCTCTAATCAGTACTTTCTGTTTTCTACATGTTAACCACTCCCTAATCCATGTGCATGCATTTCCTTGAATCCCTACTGTGTTCAGTTTGAGAATTAATCTTTTATGCAGGACTTTGTCAAAAGCTTTCTGGAAATCTAAATAACCCATGTGTGAATGAACATTAGAATGTCATTTTTCTAACAATCCTTTTGATTCCCACTTTGCTTGTTTCCTTAGACATGCGTCATCTCTGCAGTCTATTGTGGAATTGTAGTCCTGGGCAAAATGGTGTAGCAGCAGAG
Organism: Acipenser ruthenus; assembly: GCF_902713425.1. Taxonomy (NCBI): domain Eukaryota; kingdom Metazoa; phylum Chordata; class Actinopteri; order Acipenseriformes; family Acipenseridae; genus Acipenser; species Acipenser ruthenus. The sequence continues at coordinate 6,138,277 of NC_081240.1, read as the reverse complement.
ACCAGATTTAAAATAAATACAAAAATATATGTTTTAAAACAAGTACACCCCCGGTTTAAGTAGAAATCATGTCATTTATTTTATATGAACAACTGTTTTGATTGATCATATTTTATGACAAGAATTAAGGCTAAAAAATAGGCTGTGTGGTCCAGTGGTTAAAGAAAAGGGCTTGTAACCAAGAGGTCCCCAATTCAAATCCCACTTCAGCCATTGACTCATTGTGTGAGCCTGAGCAAGTCACTCCTTGTGCTCAGTCTTTCGGGTGAGACGTAATTGTAAGTTACTCTGCAGCTGATGCATAGTTCACACACCCTAGTCTCTGTAAGTCGCCTTGGATAAAGGCGTCTGCTAAATAAACAAATAATAATAATAATAATAGGAGGGATTATATTTAAGAATGGTGGCCAATTAGTTTTTTTTCCTCCAAATTAAGATATGTTTAATGTTTAAGCCCTGAGCTGTGGCGCAGACGCTTTTTGAGCTGCATGCTGCTTTCCTGGGCACGGCCCCCAGCCAACCAGGACCCCCCAATCAGGACAGCACTGGCCGAGCCTACATACTCAATTAGTTGCCTAGCAACGCATCTCCTGTTGCGCGTCCCAGCAACGTCCATGAAGGCACACATCCAGTTAAGAACCAGAGACAGGGTAATCCCTGTCACTGTACATAACAACATTCTCACTACTGTGGTGCATGTGGGGCTATATATAGATAGAACACAATGTGTTCCCTTATGATAAGCTAGCCAATATGGCTTATGCTTATGTAAAGTTCTAGATTGTGTATTGAAAACCTGGCGTTTGAAGTTTTCAATGGTGCCTCACTGCCCATTTTAAAAAGATGCCCCCCTTCCCTCAGGAACCTCTACACTGGCACTTACGAACAGACACACAGCTTTCTACACTGGCACTTACCTACAGACACACAGCTTTCTACACTGGCACTTACCTACAGACACACAGCTTTCTACACTGGCACTCACCTACAGACACACAGCTTTCTACACTGGCACTCACCTACAGACACACAGCTTTCTACACTGGCACTTACCTACAGACACACAGCTTTCTACACTGGCACTTACCTACAGACACACAGCTTTCTACACTGGCACTTACCTACAGCCACACAGCTTTCTACACTGGCACTTACCTACAGACACACAGCTTTCTACACTGACACTCACCTACAGACACACAGCTTTCTACACTGGCACTCACCTACAGACACACAGCTTTCTACACTGGCATTTACCTTATTAAAAGGAAAACCAATCAGTTAAGTAAACTTCTATTTGATTACCAAAAAACTTTGCCCTGGATAAAGGCATCTGCTAAATAAACAAATAATAACCACAAAACTAAAAAGAACATGGATGATCTCCTCTCTACAGGAGATTTAATATGAATATATGAAAGATGATGCTTTTACCTATCAGATGTAATACTACATGATATTTATAATGTATGGCGATGCTCTGTTATTATTTTTTTCACACACGGTTTCATATTTTACTACCTAACCCACAACTATTACCAACATAAACTACCACAGCTATAAAGACACTGCGATCCTTCATACAAGACCCATACTGGACCTTTGAGCTCACCCGAAGATACCCTGGAACTCTTATGTCTGACAGAAGAAGGCCCAGACGAACAGGGATACCTCAGGGCTCTGAACATGATCCCAGGTAAGTGGAATATTGAACTGGCAAGTTTAGTGGCGTCCTTCGGATGAGAAGTAAACCAAGGTCCTATTGGAAGTGACTCTGCAGCAGCAGCAATCGCATAGTTCAGCCACTAGGCTAGGGAAGTCGCTTTGGATAAAAGCGTCTGCTGAATGAATAATAATAATAATAATAATAATAATAATAATAATAATAATAATAATAATAATAATAATAATAATGAACTGGACTCTCTATTGAACTTTTCACATAACTGAATGTGGCTGACAGTACCACAAAGGAACGTGTGAGATGTGAGGAATATGAAAATATGGTTTTCTGAGAAAGAGGCAAACAGACAATCTTGCACGTATCTACATACATGCGAGAACAGAAACCACGTGCATCTGATATGTAAAAGCAGAACAAGCGCTCGTGTTGGGTTAAGCACAGCAAAAGTGAAACCACAGCCAAAGTTCTGCAACAAAGAGGGTTACAAAGAGTGCATGTGAAATTAGGGAGGACTGAGTAATGAAGCTAGTGGAAGACTGACAACAGACCAGAGCTGTACAATAAACACCTGAGCCACTTCTTCCAGAGATTGAAATCCTATACTTTGTCTCATGCAGGATTGCCATGCTATATTATTGAAATGTATGTGTTCATGGAACTGTGTATATATGGGGTCTCATAATCAAACATTAAATTACTTTAGATTTAAAACCTATTGATTTAGATACTTTAATATATATATATATATATATACAGTAAGTTTGATATATGAATAAATTATACAGATTTTCTGTATGCGACAGATTGTATTTTCTAATGTCTACTTGAGGCCTGAAGGAAGATTAAATATATAAGAACATAAGAAAGTTTACAAACGAGAAGAGGCCATTCAGCCCATCTTGCTCGTGTGGTTGTTAGTAGCTTATTGATCCCAGAATCTCATCAAGCAGCTTCTTGAAGGATCCCAGGGTGTCAGCTTCAACAACATTACTGGGGAGTTGGTTCCAGACCCTCACAATTCTCTGTGTGAAAAAGTGCCTCCTTTTTTCTGTTCTGAATGCCCCTTTATCTAATCTCCATTTGTGACCCCTGGTCCTTGTTTCTTTTTTCAGGTCAAAGAAGTCACCTGGGTTGACATTGTCTATACCTTTTAGGATTTTGAATGTTTGAATCAGATCGCCGCGTAGTCTTCTTTGTTCAAGACTGAATAGATTCAATTCTTTTAGACTGTCTGCATACGACATGTCTTTTAAACCCGGGATAATCTGGTTGCTCTTCTTTGCACTCTTTCTAAAGCAGCAATATCCTTTTTGTAACGAGGTGACCAGAACGGAACACAATATTCTAGGTGAGGTCTTACTAATGCATTGTAAAGTTTTAACATTACTTCCCTTGATTTAAATTCAACACTTTTCACAATATATCCGAGCATCTTGTTGGCCTTTTTTATATATTCCCCACATTGTCTAGGTGAAGTCATTTCTGAGTCAACATAAACGCCTAGGTCTTTTTCATAGATTCCTTCTTCAATTTCTGTATCTCCCTTATGATATTTATAATGCACATTTTTATAGCCTCCGTGCAGTACCTTATTCATTTCTCTATTAAATGTCATTTACCATGTGTCTGCCCAGTTCTGAATGCTGTCTAGATCATTTTGAATGACCTTTGCTGCTGCAACAGTGTTTGCCACTCCTCCTATTTTTGTGTTGTTTGCAAATTTAACAAGTTTGCTTACTATACCAGAATCTAAATCATTAATGTAAATTTGGAATAGCAGAGGACCTAACACTGATCCCTGTGGTACACCACTGGTTACCTCGCTCCATTTTGAGATTTCTCCTCTAATCAGTACTTTCTGTTTTCTACATGTTAACCACTCCCTAATCCATGTGCATGCATTTCCTTGAATCCCTACTGTGTTCAGTTTGAGAATTAATCTTTTATGCAGGACTTTGTCAAAAGCTTTCTGGAAATCTAAATAACCCATGTGTGAATGAACATTAGAACGGAATTTTTCTAACAATCCTTTTGATTCCCACTTTGCTTGTTTCCTTAGACATGCGTCATCTCTGCAGTCTATTGTGGAATTGTAGTCCTGGGCAAAATGGTGTAGTAGCAGAGACCAGATTTAAAATAAATACAAAAATAAATGCTTTAAAACAAGAACACCCCCGGTTTAAGTAGAAGTCATGTCATTTATTTCATATAAACAACTGTTTTGATTGATCATATTTTATGACAAGAATTAAGGCTAAAAAATAGGCTGTGTGGTCCAGTGGTTAAAGAAAAGGGCTTGTAACCAAGAGGTCCCCAATTCAAATCCCACTTCAGCCATTGACTCATTGTGTGACCCTGAGCAAGTCACTCCTTGTGCGCCGTCTTTCGGGTGAGACGTAATTGTAAGTGACTCTGCAGCTGATGCATAGTTCACACACCCTAGTCTCTGTAAGTTGCCTTGGATAAAGGCGTCTGCTAAATAAACAAATAATAATAATAATAATAGGAGGGATTATATTTAAGAATGGTGGCCAATTAGTTTTTTTTCCTCCAAATTAAGATATGTTTAATGTTTAAGCCCTGAGCTGTGGCGCAGCCGCTTTTTGAGCTGCATGCTGCTTTCCTGGGCACGGCCCCCAGCCAACCAGGACCCCCCACTCAGGACAGCACTGGCCGAGCCTACATACTCAATTAGTTGCCTAGCAACGCATCTCCTGTTGCGCGTCCCAGCAACGTCCATGAAGGCACACATCCAGTTAAGAACCAGAGACAGGGTAATCCCTGTCACTGTACATAACAACATTCTCACTACTGTGGTGCATGTGGGGCTATATATAGATAGAACACAATGTGTTCCCTTATGATAAGCTAGCCAATATGGCTTATGCTTATGTAAAGTTCTAGATTGTGTATTGAAAACCTGGTGTTTGAAGTTTTCAATGGTGCCTCACTGCCCATTTTAAAAAGATGCCCCCCTTCCCTCAGGAACCTCTACACTGGCACTTACGAACAGACACACAGCTTTCTACACTGGCACTTACCTACAGACACACAGCTTTCTACACTGGCACTCACCTACAGACACACAGCTTTCTACACTGGCACTCACCTACAGACACACAGCTTTCTACACTGGCACTTACCTACAGACACACAGCTTTCTACACTGGCACTTACCTACAGACACACAGCTTTCTACACTGGCACTTACCTACAGCCACACAGCTTTCTACACTGGCACTTACCTACAGACACACAGCTTTCTACACTGACACTCACCTACAGACACACAGCTTTCTACACTGGCACTCACCTACAGACACACAGCTTTCTACACTGGCACTTACCTACAGACACACAGCTTTCTACACTGGCACTCACCTACAGACACACAGCTTTCTACACTGGCATTTACCTTATTAAAAGGAAAACCAATCAGTTAAGTAAACTTCTATTTGATTACCACAAAACTTTGCCCTGGATAAAGGCATCTGCTAAATAAACAAATAATAACCACAAAACTAAAAAGAACATGGATGATCTCCTCTCTACAGGAGATTTAAAATGAATATATGAAAGATGATGCTTTTACCTATCAGATGTAATACTACATGATATTTATAATGTATGGCGATGCTCTGTTATTATTTTTTTCACAACACGGTTTCATATTTTACTACCTAACCCACAACTATTACCAACATAAACTACCACAGCTATAAAGACATTAGGATCCATACTGGACCTTTGAGCTCACCCGAAGATACCCTGGAACTCTTATGTCTGACAGAAGAAGGCCCAGACGAACAGGGATACCTCAGGGCTCTGAACATGATCCCAGGTAAGTGGAATATTGAACTGGTAAGTTTAGTGGCGTCCTTCGGATGAGAAGTAAACCAAGGTCCTATTGGAAGTGACTCTGCAGCAGCAGCAGTCGCATAGTTCAGCCACTAGGCTAGGGAAGTCGCTTTGGATAAAAGCGTCTGCTGAATGAATAATAATAATAATAATAATAATAATAATAATAATAATAATAATAATAATAATAATAATAATGAACTGGACTCTCTATTGAACTTTTCACATAACTGAATGTGGCTGACAGTACCACAAAGGAACGTGTGAGATGTGAGGAGTATGAAAATATGGTTTTCTGAGAAAGAGACAAACAGACAATCTTGCACGTATCTACATACATGCGAGAACACAAACCACAAGCATCTGACAGGTAAAAGCAGAACAAGCGCTCGTGTCGGGTTAAGCATAGCAAAAGTGAAACCACAGCCAAAGTTCTGCAACAAAGAGGGTTACAAAGAGTGCATGTGAAACTAGGGAGGACTGAGTAATGAAGCTAGTGGAAGACTGACAACAGACCAGAGCTGTACAATAAACAGCTGAGCCACTTCTTCCAGAGATTGAAATCCTATACTTTGTCTCACGCAGGATTGCCATGCTACATTATTGAAATGTATGTGTTCATGGAACTGTGTATATATTGGGTCTCATAATCAAACATTAAATTACTTTAGATTTAAAACCTATTGATTTAGATACTTTAATATATATATATATATATATATACAGTAAGTTTGATATATGAATAAATTATACAGATTTTCTGTATGCGACAGATTGTATTTTCTAATGTCTACTTGAGGCCTGAAGGAAGATTAAATATATAAGAACATAAGAAAGTTTACAAACGAGAGGAGGCCATTCAGCCCATCCGGCTCGTTTGGTTGTTAGTAGCTTATTGATCCCAGAATCTCATCAAGCAGCTTCTTGAAGGATCCCAGGGTGTCAGCTTCAACAACATTACTGGGGAGTTGGTTCCAGACCCTCACAATTCTCTGTGTGAAAAAGTGCCTCCTTTTTTCTGTTCTGAATGCCCCTTTATCTAATCTCCATTTGTGACCCCTGGTCCTTGTTTCTTTTTTCAGGTCAAAGAAGTCACCTGGGTTGACATTGTCTATACCTTTTAGGATTTTGAATGTTTGAATCAGATCGCCACGAAGTCTTCTTGTTCAAGACTGAATAGATTCAATTCTTTTAGACTGTCTGCATACGACATGTCTTTTAAACCCGGGATAATCTGGTTGCTCTTCTTTGCACTCTTTCTAAAGCAGCAATATCCTTTTTGTAACGAGGTGACCAGAACGGAACACAATATTCTAGGTGAGGTCTTACTAATGTATTGTAAAGTTTTAACATTACTTCCCTTGATTTAAATTCAACACTTTTCACAATATATCCGAGCATCTTGTTGGCCTTTTTTATATCTTCCCCACATTGTCTAGGTGAAGTCATTTCTGAGTCAACATAAACGCCTAGGTCTTTTTCATAGATTCCTTCTTCAATTTCTGTATCTCCCTTATGATATTTATAATGCACATTTTTATTGCCTCCATGCAGTACCTTACACTTTTCTCTATTAAATGTCAATAACCATGTGTCTGCCCAGTTCTGAATGCTGTCTAGATCATTTTGAATGACCTTTGCTGCTGCAACAGTGTTTGCCACTCCTCCTATTTTTGTGTTGTTTGCAAATTTAACAAGTTTGCTTACTATACCAGAATCTAAATCATTAATGTAAATTTGGAATAGCAGAGGACCTAACACTGATCCCTGTGTTACACCACTGGTTACCTCGCTCCATTTTGAGATTTCTCCTCTAATCAGTACTTTCTGTTTTCTACATGTTAACCACTCCCTAATCCATGTGCATGCATTTCCTTGAATCCCTACTGTGTTCAGTTTGAGAATTAATCTTTTATGCAGGACTTTGTCAAAAGCTTTCTGGAAATCTAAATAACCCATGTGTGAATGAACATTAGAATGTCATTTTTCTAACAATCCTTTTGATTCCCACTTTGCTTGTTTCCTTAGACATGCGTCATCTCTGCAGTCTATTGTGGAATTGTAGTCCTGGGCAAAATGGTGTAGCAGCAGAGACCAGATTTAAAATAAATACAAAAATATATGTTTTAAAACAAGTACACCCCCGGTTTAAGTAGAAATCATGTCATTTATTTTATATGAACAACTGTTTTGATTGATCATATTTTATGACAAGAATTAAGGCTAAAAAATAGGCTGTGTGGTCCAGTGGTTAAAGAAAAGGGCTTGTAACCAAGAGGTCCCCAATTCAAATCCCACTTCAGCCATTGACTCATTGTGTGAGCCTGAGCAAGTCACTCCTTGTGCTCAGTCTTTCGGGTGAGACGTAATTGTAAGTTACTCTGCAGCTGATGCATAGTTCACACACCCTAGTCTCTGTAAGTCGCCTTGGATAAAGGCGTCTGCTAAATAAACAAATAATAATAATAATAATAGGAGGGATTATATTTAAGAATGGTGGCCAATTAGTTTTTTTTCCTCCAAATTAAGATATGTTTAATGTTTAAGCCCTGAGCTGTGGCGCAGACGCTTTTTGAGCTGCATGCTGCTTTCCTGGGCACGGCCCCCAGCCAACCAGGACCCCCCAATCAGGACAGCACTGGCCGAGCCTACATACTCAATTAGTTGCCTAGCAACGCATCTCCTGTTGCGCGTCCCAGCAACGTCCATGAAGGCACACATCCAGTTAAGAACCAGAGACAGGGTAATCCCTGTCACTGTACATAACAACATTCTCACTACTGTGGTGCATGTGGGGCTATATATAGATAGAACACAATGTGTTCCCTTATGATAAGCTAGCCAATATGGCTTATGCTTATGTAAAGTTCTAGATTGTGTATTGAAAACCTGGCGTTTGAAGTTTTCAATGGTGCCTCTCTGCCCCTTTTAAAAAGATGCCCCCCTTCCCTCAGGAACCTCTACACTGGCACTTACGAACAGACACACAGCTTTCTACACTGGCACTTACCTACAGACACACAGCTTTCTACACTGGCACTTACCTACAGACACACAGCTTTCTACACTGGCACTCACCTACAGACACACAGCTTTCTACACTGGCACTCACCTACAGACACACAGCTTTCTACACTGGCACTTACCTACAGACACACAGCTTTCTACACTGGCACTTACCTACAGCCACACAGCTTTCTACACTGGCACTTACCTACAGACACACAGCTTTCTACACTGACACTCACCTACAGACACACAGCTTTCTACACTGGCACTCACCTACAGACACACAGCTTTCTACACTGGCACTTACCTACAGACACACAGCTTTCTACACTGGCACTTACCTACAGACACACAGCTTTCTACACTGGCACTTACCTACAGCCACACAGCTTTCTACACTGGCACTTACCTACAGACACACAGCTTTCTACACTGACACTCACCTACAGACACACAGCTTTCTACACTGGCACTCACCTACAGACACACAGCTTTCTACACTGGCATTTACCTTATTAAAAGGAAAACCAATCAGTTAAGTAAACTTCTATTTGATTACCACAAAACTTTGCCCTGGATAAAGGCATCTGCTAAATAAACAAATAATAACCACAAAACTAAAAAGAACATGGATGATCTCCTCTCTACAGGAGATTTAAAATGAATATATGAAAGATGATGCTTTTACCTATCAGATGTAATACTACATGATATTTATAATGTATGGCGATGCTCTGTTATTATTTTTTTCACAACACGGTTTCATATTTTACTACCTAACCCACAACTATTACCAACATAAACTACCACAGCTATAAAGACATTAGGATCCATACTGGACCTTTGAGCTCACCCGAAGATACCCTGGAACTCTTATGTCTGACAGAAGAAGGCCCAGACGAACAGGGATACCTCAGGGCTCTGAACATGATCCCAGGTAAGTGGAATATTGAACTGGTAAGTTTAGTGGCGTCCTTCGGATGAGAAGTAAACCAAGGTCCTATTGGAAGTGACTCTGCAGCAGCAGCAGTCGCATAGTTCAGCCACTAGGCTAGGGAAGTCGCTTTGGATAAAAGCGTCTGCTGAATGAATAATAATAATAATAATAATAATAATAATAATAATAATAATAATAATAATAATAATAATAATGAACTGGACTCTCTATTGAACTTTTCACATAACTGAATGTGGCTGACAGTACCACAAAGGAACGTGTGAGATGTGAGGAGTATGAAAATATGGTTTTCTGAGAAAGAGACAAACAGACAATCTTGCACGTATCTACATACATGCGAGAACACAAACCACAAGCATCTGACAGGTAAAAGCAGAACAAGCGCTCGTGTCGGGTTAAGCATAGCAAAAGTGAAACCACAGCCAAAGTTCTGCAACAAAGAGGGTTACAAAGAGTGCATGTGAAACTAGGGAGGACTGAGTAATGAAGCTAGTGGAAGACTGACAACAGACCAGAGCTGTACAATAAACAGCTGAGCCACTTCTTCCAGAGATTGAAATCCTATACTTTGTCTCACGCAGGATTGCCATGCTACATTATTGAAATGTATGTGTTCATGGAACTGTGTATATATTGGGTCTCATAATCAAACATTAAATTACTTTAGATTTAAAACCTATTGATTTAGATACTTTAATATATATATATATATATATATATATACAGTAAGTTTGATATATGAATAAATTATACAGATTTTCTGTATGCGACAGATTGTATTTTCTAATGTCTACTTGAGGCCTGAAGGAAGATTAAATATATAAGAACATAAGAAAGTTTACAAACGAGAGGAGGCCATTCAGCCCATCCGGCTCGTTTGGTTGTTAGTAGCTTATTGATCCCAGAATCTCATCAAGCAGCTTCTTGAAGGATCCCAGGGTGTCAGCTTCAACAACATTACTGGGGAGTTGGTTCCAGACCCTCACAATTCTCTGTGTGAAAAAGTGCCTCCTTTTTTCTGTTCTGAATGCCCCTTTATCTAATCTCCATTTGTGACCCCTGGTCCTTGTTTCTTTTTTCAGGTCAAAGAAGTCACCTGGGTTGACATTGTCTATACCTTTTAGGATTTTGAATGTTTGAATCAGATCGCCACGAAGTCTTCTTGTTCAAGACTGAATAGATTCAATTCTTTTAGACTGTCTGCATACGACATGTCTTTTAAACCCGGGATAATCTGGTTGCTCTTCTTTGCACTCTTTCTAAAGCAGCAATATCCTTTTTGTAACGAGGTGACCAGAACGGAACACAATATTCTAGGTGAGGTCTTACTAATGTATTGTAAAGTTTTAACATTACTTCCCTTGATTTAAATTCAACACTTTTCACAATATATCCGAGCATCTTGTTGGCCTTTTTTATATCTTCCCCACATTGTCTAGGTGAAGTCATTTCTGAGTCAACATAAACGCCTAGGTCTTTTTCATAGATTCCTTCTTCAATTTCTGTATCTCCCTTATGATATTTATAATGCACATTTTTATTGCCTCCATGCAGTACCTTACACTTTTCTCTATTAAATGTCAATAACCATGTGTCTGCCCAGTTCTGAATGCTGTCTAGATCATTTTGAATGACCTTTGCTGCTGCAACAGTGTTTGCCACTCCTCCTATTTTTGTGTTGTTTGCAAATTTAACAAGTTTGCTTACTATACCAGAATCTAAATCATTAATGTAAATTTGGAATAGCAGAGGACCTAACACTGATCCCTGTGTTACACCACTGGTTACCTCGCTCCATTTTGAGATTTCTCCTCTAATCAGTACTTTCTGTTTTCTACATGTTAACCACTCCCTAATCCATGTGCATGCATTTCCTTGAATCCCTACTGTGTTCAGTTTGAGAATTAATCTTTTATGCAGGACTTTGTCAAAAGCTTTCTGGAAATCTAAATAACCCATGTGTGAATGAACATTAGAATGTCATTTTTCTAACAATCCTTTTGATTCCCACTTTGCTTGTTTCCTTAGACATGCGTCATCTCTGCAGTCTATTGTGGAATTGTAGTCCTGGGCAAAATGGTGTAGCAGCAGAGACCAGATTTAAAATAAATACAAAAATATATGTTTTAAAACAAGTACACCCCCGGTTTAAGTAGAAATCATGTCATTTATTTTATATGAACAACTGTTTTGATTGATCATATTTTATGACAAGAATTAAGGCTAAAAAATAGGCTGTGTGGTCCAGTGGTTAAAGAAAAGGGCTTGTAACCAAGAGGTCCCCAATTCAAATCCCACTTCAGCCATTGACTCATTGTGTGAGCCTGAGCAAGTCACTCCTTGTGCTCAGTCTTTCGGGTGAGACGTAATTGTAAGTTACTCTGCAGCTGATGCATAGTTCACACACCCTAGTCTCTGTAAGTCGCCTTGGATAAAGGCGTCTGCTAAATAAACAAATAATAATAATAATAATAGGAGGGATTATATTTAAGAATGGTGGCCAATTAGTTTTTTTTCCTCCAAATTAAGATATGTTTAATGTTTAAGCCCTGAGCTGTGGCGCAGATGCTTTTTGAGCTGCATGCTGCTTTCCTGGGCACGGCCCCCAGCCAACCAGGACCCCCCAATCAGGACAGCACTGGCCGAGCCTACATACTCAATTAGTTGCCTAGCAACGCATCTCCTGTTGCGCGTCCCAGCAACGTCCATGAAGGCACACATCCAGTTAAGAACCAGAGACAGGGTAATCCCTGTCACTGTACATAACAACATTCTCACTACTGTGGTGCATGTGGGGCTATATATAGATAGAACACAATGTGTTCCCTTATGATAAGCTAGCCAATATGGCTTATGCTTATGTAAAGTTCTAGATTGTGTATTGAAAACCTGGTGTTTGAAGTTTTCAATAGTGCCTCACTGCCCATTTTAAAAAGATGCCCCCCTTCCCTCAGGAACCTCTACACTGGCACTTACGAACAGACACACAGCTTTCTACACTGGCACTTACCTACAGACACACAGCTTTCTACACTGGCACTTACCTACAGACACACAGCTTTCTACACTGGCACTCACCTACAGACACACAGCTTTCTACACTGGCACTCACCTACAGACACACAGCTTTCTACACTGGCACTTACCTACAGACACACAGCTTTCTACACTGGCACTTACCTACAGACACACAGCTTTCTACACTGGCACTTACCTACAGCCTCACAGCTTTCTACACTGGCACTTACCTACAGACACACAGCTTTCTACACTGACACTCACCTACAGACACACAGCTTTCTACACTGGCACTCACCTACAGACACACAGCTTTCTACACTGGCATTTACCTTATTAAAAGGAAAACCAATCAGTTAAGTAAACTTCTATTTGATTACCACAAAACTTTGCCCTGGATAAAGGCATCTGCTAAATAAACAAATAATAACCACAAAACTAAAAAGAACATGGATGATCTCCTCTCTACAGGAGATTTAATATGAATATATGAAAGATGATGCTTTTACCTATCAGATGTAATACTACATGATATTTATAATTTATGGCGATGCTCTGTTATTATTTTTTTCACACACGGTTTCATATTTTACTACCTAACCCACAACTATTACCAACATAAACTACCACAGCTATAAAGACACTGCGATCCTTCATACAAGACCCATACTGGACCTTTGAGCTCACCCGAAGATACCCTGGAACTCTTATGTCTGACAGAAGGCGGCCCAGACGAACAGGGATACCTCAGGGCTCTGAACATGATCCCAGGTAAGTGGAATATTGAACTGGTAAGTTTAGTGGCGTCCTTCGGATGAGAAGTAAACCAAGGTCCTATTGGAAGTGACTCTGCAGCAGCAGCAATCGCATAGTTCAGCCACTAGGCTAGGGAAGTCGCTTTGGATAAAAGCGTCTGCTGAATGAATAATAATAATAATAATAATAATAATAATAATAATAATAATAATAATAATAATAATGAACTGGACTCTCTATTGAACTTTTCACATAACTGAATGTGGCTGACAGTACCACAAAGGAACGTGTGAGATGTGAGGAATATGAAAATATGGTTTTCTGAGAAAGAGGCAAACAGACAATCTTGCACGTATCTACATACATGCGAGAACAGAAACCACAAGCATCTGATAGGTAAAAGCAGAACAAGCGCTCGTGTCGGGTTAAGCATAGCAAAAGTGAAACCACAGCCAAAGTTCTGCAACAAAGAGGGTTACAAAGAGTGCATGTGAAATTAGGGAGGACTGAGTAATGAAGCTAGTGGAAGACTGACAACAGACCAGAGCTGTACAATAAACACCTGAGCCACTTCTTCCAGAGATTGAAATCCTATACTTTGTCTCACGCAGGATTGCCATGCTATATTATTGAAATGTATGTGTTCATGGAACTGTGTATATATGGGGTCTCATAATCAAACATTAAATTACTTTAGATTTAAAACCTATTGATTTAGATACTTTAATATATATATATATATACAGTAAGTTTGATATATGAATAAATTATACAGATTTTCTGTATGCGACAGATTGTATTTTCTAATGTCTACTTGAGGCCTGAAGGAAGATTAAATATATAAGAACATAAGAAAGTTTACAAACGAGAAGAGGCCATTCAGCCCATCTTGCTCGTGTGGTTGTTAGTAGCTTATTGATCCCAGAATCTCATCAAGCAGCTTCTTGAAGGATCCCAGGGTGTCAGCTTCAACAACATTACTGGGGAGTTGGTTCCAGACCCTCACAATTCTCTGTGTGAAAAAGTGCCTCCTTTTTTCTGTTCTGAATGCCCCTTTATCTAATCTCCATTTGTGACCCCTGGTCCTTGTTTCTTTTTTCAGGTCAAAGAAGTCACCTGGGTTGACATTGTCTATACCTTTTAGGATTTTGAATGTTTGAATCAGATCGCCGCGTAGTCTTCTTTGTTCAAGACTGAATAGATTCAATTCTTTTAGACTGTCTGCATACGACATGTCTTTTAAACCCGGGATAATCTGGTTGCTCTTCTTTGCACTTTTTCTAAAGCAGCAATATCCTTTTTGTAACGAGGTGACCAGAACGGAACACAATATTCTAGGTGAGGTCTTACTAATGCATTGTAAAGTTTTAACATTACTTCCCTTGATTTAAATTCAACACTTTTCACAATATATCCGAGCATCTTGTTGGCCTTTTTTATATATTCCCCACATTGTCTAGGTGAAGTCATTTCTGAGTCAACATAAACGCCTAGGTCTTTTTCATAGATTCCTTCTTCAATTTCTGTATCTCCCTTATGATATTTATAATGCACATTTTTATAGCCTCCGTGCAGTACCTTATTCATTTCTCTATTAAATGTCATTTACCATGTGTCTGCCCAGTTCTGAATGCTGTCTAGATCATTTTGAATGACCTTTGCTGCTGCAACAGTGTTTGCCACTCCTCCTATTTTTGTGTTGTTTGCAAATTTAACAAGTTTGCTTACTATACCAGAATCTAAATCATTAATGTAAATTTGGAATAGCAGAGGACCTAACACTGATCCCTGTGGTACACCACTGGTTACCTCGCTCCATTTTGAGATTTCTCCTCTAATCAGTACTTTCTGTTTTCTACATGTTAACCACTCCCTAATCCATGTGCATGCATTTCCTTGAATCCCTACTGTGTTCAGTTTGAGAATTAATCTTTTATGCGGGACAATGTCAAAAGCTTTCTGGAAATCTAAATAACCCATGTGTGAATGAACATTAGAACGGAATTTTTCTAACAATCCTTTTGATTCCCACTTTGCTTGTTTCCTTAGACATGCGTCATCTCTGCAGTCTATTGTGGAATTGTAGTCCTGGGCAAAATGGTGTAGTAGCAGAGACCAGATTTAAAATAAATACAAAAATAAATGCTTTAAAACAAGTACACCCCCGGTTTAAGTAGAAGTCATGTCATTTATTTCATATAAACAACTGTTTTGATTGATCATATTTTATGACAAGAATTAAGGCTAAAATATAGGCTGTGTGGTCCAGTGGTTAAAGAAAAGGGCTTGTAACCAAGAGGTCCCCAATTCAAATCCCACTTCAGCCATTGACTCATTGTGTGACCCTGAGCAAGTCACTCCTTGTGCGCCGTCTTTCGGGTGAGACGTAATTGTAAGTGACTCTGCAGCTGATGCATAGTTCACACACCCTAGTCTCTGTAAGTTGCCTTGGATAAAGGCGTCTGCTAAATAAACAAATAATAATAATAATAATAGGAGGGATTATATTTAAGAATGGTGGCCAATTAGTTTTTTTTCCTCCAAATTAAGATATGTTTAATGTTTAAGCCCTGAGCTGTGGCGCAGCCGCTTTTTGAGCTGCATGCTGCTTTCCTGGGCACGGCCCCCAGCCAACCAGGACCCCCCACTCAGGACAGCACTGGCCGAGCCTACATACTCAATTAGTTGCCTAGCAACGCATCTCCTGTTGCGCGTCCCAGCAACGTCCATGAAGGCACACATCCAGTTAAGAACCAGAGACAGGGTAATCCCTGTCACTGTACATAACAACATTCTCACTACTGTGGTGCATGTGGGGCTATATATAGATAGAACACAATGTGTTCCCTTATGATAAGCTAGCCAATATGGCTTATGCTTATGTAAAGTTCTAGATTGTGTATTGAAAACCTGGCGTTTGAAGTTTTCAATGGTGCCTCACTGCCCATTTTAAAAAGATGCCCCCCTTCCCTCAGGAACCTCTACACTGGCACTTACGAACAGACACACAGCTTTCTACACTGGCACTTACCTACAGACACACAGCTTTCTACACTGGCACTTACCTACAGACACACAGCTTTCTACACTGGCACTTACCTACAGACACACAGCTTTCTACACTGGCACTTACCTACAGCCACACAGCTTTCTACACTGGCACTTACCTACAGACACACAGCTTTCTACACTGACACTCACCTACAGACACACAGCTTTCTACACTGGCACTCACCTACAGACACACAGCTTTCTACACTGGCATTTACCTTATTAAAAGGAAAACCAATCAGTTAAGTAAACTTCTATTTGATTACCACAAAACTTTGCCCTGGATAAAGGCATCTGCTAAATAAACAAATAATAACCACAAAACTAAAAAGAACATGGATGATCTCCTCTCTACAGGAGATTTAAAATGAATATATGAAAGATGATGCTTTTACCTATCAGATGTAATACTACATGATATTTATAATGTATGGCGATGCTCTGTTATTATTTTTTTCACAACACGGTTTCATATTTTACTACCTAACCCACAACTATTACCAACATAAACTACCACAGCTATAAAGACATTAGGATCCATACTGGACCTTTGAGCTCACCCGAAGATACCCTGGAACTCTTATGTCTGACAGAAGAAGGCCCAGACGAACAGGGATACCTCAGGGCTCTGAACATGATCCCAGGTAAGTGGAATATTGAACTGGTAAGTTTAGTGGCGTCCTTCGGATGAGAAGTAAACCAAGGTCCTATTGGAAGTGACTCTGCAGCAGCAGCAGTCGCATAGTTCAGCCACTAGGCTAGGGAAGTCGCTTTGGATAAAAGCGTCTGCTGAATGAATAATAATAATAATAATAATAATAATAATAATAATAATAATAATAATAATAATAATGAACTGGACTCTCTATTGAACTTTTCACATAACTGAATGTGGCTGACAGTACCACAAAGGAACGTGTGAGATGTGAGGAGTATGAAAATATGGTTTTCTGAGAAAGAGACAAACAGACAATCTTGCACGTATCTACATACATGCGAGAACACAAACCACAAGCATCTGACAGGTAAAAGCAGAACAAGCGCTCGTGTCGGGTTAAGCATAGCAAAAGTGAAACCACAGCCAAAGTTCTGCAACAAAGAGGGTTACAAAGAGTGCATGTGAAACTAGGGAGGACTGAGTAATGAAGCTAGTGGAAGACTGACAACAGACCAGAGCTGTACAATAAACAGCTGAGCCACTTCTTCCAGAGATTGAAATCCTATACTTTGTCTCACGCAGGATTGCCATGCTACATTATTGAAATGTATGTGTTCATGGAACTGTGTATATATTGGGTCTCATAATCAAACATTAAATTACTTTAGATTTAAAACCTATTGATTTAGATACTTTAATATATATATATATATATATATATATATATATATATATATATACAGTAAGTTTGATATATGAATAAATTATACAGATTTTCTGTATGCGACAGATTGTATTTTCTAATGTCTACTTGAGGCCTGAAGGAAGATTAAATATATAAGAACATAAGAAAGTTTACAAACGAGAGGAGGCCATTCAGCCCATCTGGCTCGTTTGGTTGTTAGTAGCTTATTGATCCCAGAATCTCATCAAGCAGCTTCTTGAAGGATCCCAGGGTGTCAGCTTCAACAACATTACTGGGGAGTTGGTTCCAGACCCTCACAATTCTCTGTGTGAAAAAGTGCCTCCTTTTTTCTGTTCTGAATGCCCCTTTATCTAATCTCCATTTGTGACCCCTGGTCCTTGTTTCTTTTTTCAGGTCAAAGAAGTCACCTGGGTTGACATTGTCTATACCTTTTAGGATTTTGAATGTTTGAATCAGATCGCCACGAAGTCTTCTTTGTTCAAGACTGAATAGATTCAATTCTTTTAGACTGTCTGCATACGACATGTCTTTTAAACCCGGGATAATCTGGTTGCTCTTCTTTGCACTCTTTCTAAAGCAGCAATATCCTTTTTGTAACGAGGTGACCAGAACGGAACACAATATTCTAGGTGAGGTCTTACTAATGTATTGTAAAGTTTTAACATTACTTCCCTTGATTTAAATTCAACACTTCTCACAATATATCCGAGCATCTTGTTGGCCTTTTTTATATCTTCCCCACATTGTCTAGGTGAAGACATTTCTGAGTCAACATAAACGCCTAGGTCTTTTTCATAGATTCCTTCTTCAATTTCTGTATCTCCCTTATGATATTTATAATGCACATTTTTATTGCCTCCATGCAGTACCTTACACTTTTCTCTATTAAATGTCAATAACCATGTGTCTGCCCAGTTCTGAATGCTGTCTAGATCATTTTGAATGACCTTTGCTGCTGCAACAGTGTTTGCCACTCCTCCTATTTTTGTGTTGTTTGCAAATTTAACAAGTTTGCTTACTATACCAGAATCTAAATCATTAATGTAAATTTGGAATAGCAGAGGACCTAACACTGATCCCTGTGTTACACCACTGGTTACCTCGCTCCATTTTGAGATTTCTCCTCTAATCAGTACTTTCTGTTTTCTACATGTTAACCACTCCCTAATCCATGTGCATGCATTTCCTTGAATCCCTACTGTGTTCAGTTTGAGAATTAATCTTTTATGCAGGACTTTGTCAAAAGCTTTCTGGAAATCTAAATAACCCATGTGTGAATGAACATTAGAATGTCATTTTTCTAACAATCCTTTTGATTCCCACTTTGCTTGTTTCCTTAGACATGCGTCATCTCTGCAGTCTATTGTGGAATTGTAGTCCTGGGCAAAATGGTGTAGCAGCAGAGACCAGATTTAAAATAAATACAAAAATATATGTTTTAAAACAAGTACACCCCCGGTTTAAGTAGAAATCATGTCATTTATTTTATATGAACAACTGTTTTGATTGATCATATTTTATGACAAGAATTAAGGCTAAAAAATAGGCTGTGTGGTCCAGTGGTTAAAGAAAAGGGCTTGTAACCAAGAGGTCCCCAATTCAAATCCCACTTCAGCCATTGACTCATTGTGTGAGCCTGAGCAAGTCACTCCTTGTGCTCAGTCTTTCGGGTGAGACGTAATTGTAAGTTACTCTGCAGCTGATGCATAGTTCACACACCCTAGTCTCTGTAAGTCGCCTTGGATAAAGGCGTCTGCTAAATAAACAAATAATAATAATAATAATAGGAGGGATTATATTTAAGAATGGTGGCCAATTAGTTTTTTTTCCTCCAAATTAAGATATGTTTAATGTTTAAGCCCTGAGCTGTGGCGCAGACGCTTTTTGAGCTGCATGCTGCTTTCCTGGGCACGGCCCCCAGCCAACCAGGACCCCCCACTCAGGACAGCACTGGCCGAGCCTACATACTCAATTAGTTGCCTAGCAACGCATCTCCTGTTGCGCGTCCCAGCAACGTCCATGAAGGCACACATCCAGTTAAGAACCAGAGACAGGGTAATCCCTGTCACTGTACATAACAACATTCTCACTACTGTGGTGCATGTGGGGCTATATATAGATAGAACACAATGTGTTCCCTTATGATAAGCTAGCCAATATGGCTTATGCTTATGTAAAGTTCTAGATTGTGTATTGAAAACCTGGCGTTTGAAGTTTTCAATGGTGCCTCACTGCCCATTTTAAAAAGATGCCCCCCTTCCCTCAGGAACCTCTACACTGGCACTTACGAACAGACACACAGCTTTCTACACTGGCACTTACCTACAGACACACAGCTTTCTACACTGGCACTTACCTACAGCCACACAGCTTTCTACACTGGCACTTACCTACAGACACACAGCTTTCTACACTGACACTCACCTACAGACACACAGCTTTCTACACTGGCACTCACCTACAGACACACAGCTTTCTACACTGGCACTTACCTACAGACACACAGCTTTCTACACTGGCACTTACCTACAGACACACAGCTTTCTACACTGGCACTTACCTACAGCCACACAGCTTTCTACACTGGCACTTACCTACAGACACACAGCTTTCTACACTGACACTCACCTACAGACACACAGCTTTCTACACTGGCACTCACCTACAGACACACAGCTTTCTACACTGGCATTTACCTTATTAAAAGGAAAACCAATCAGTTAAGTAAACTTCTATTTGATTACCACAAAACTTTGCCCTGGATAAAGGCATCTGCTAAATAAACAAATAATAACCACAAAACTAAAAAGAACATGGATGATCTCCTCTCTACAGGAGATTTAAAATGAATATATGAAAGATGATGCTTTTACCTATCAGATGTAATACTACATGATATTTATAATGTATGGCGATGCTCTGTTATTATTTTTTTCACAACACGGTTTCATATTTTACTACCTAACCCACAACTATTACCAACATAAACTACCACAGCTATAAAGACATTAGGATCCATACTGGACCTTTGAGCTCACCCGAAGATACCCTGGAACTCTTATGTCTGACAGAAGAAGGCCCAGACGAACAGGGATACCTCAGGGCTCTGAACATGATCCCAGGTAAGTGGAATATTGAACTGGTAAGTTTAGTGGCGTCCTTCGGATGAGAAGTAAACCAAGGTCCTATTGGAAGTGACTCTGCAGCAGCAGCAGTCGCATAGTTCAGCCACTAGGCTAGGGAAGTCGCTTTGGATAAAAGCGTCTGCTGAATGAATAATAATAATAATAATAATAATAATAATAATAATAATAATAATAATGAACTGGACTCTCTATTGAACTTTTCACATAACTGAATGTGGCTGACAGTACCACAAAGGAACGTGTGAGATGTGAGGAGTATGAAAATATGGTTTTCTGAGAAAGAGACAAACAGACAATCTTGCACGTATCTACATACATGCGAGAACACAAACCACAAGCATCTGACAGGTAAAAGCAGAACAAGCGCTCGTGTCGGGTTAAGCATAGCAAAAGTGAAACCACAGCCAAAGTTCTGCAACAAAGAGGGTTACAAAGAGTGCATGTGAAACTAGGGAGGACTGAGTAATGAAGCTAGTGGAAGACTGACAACAGACCAGAGCTGTACAATAAACAGCTGAGCCACTTCTTCCAGAGATTGAAATCCTATACTTTGTCTCACGCAGGATTGCCATGCTACATTATTGAAATGTATGTGTTCATGGAACTGTGTATATATTGGGTCTCATAATCAAACATTAAATTACTTTAGATTTAAAACCTATTGATTTAGATACTTTAATATATATATATATATATATATATATATATATATATATATATATATATATATATATATATATATATACAGTAAGTTTGATATATGAATAAATTATACAGATTTTCTGTATGCGACAGATTGTATTTTCTAATGTCTACTTGAGGCCTGAAGGAAGATTAAATATATAAGAACATAAGAAAGTTTACAAACGAGAGGAGGCCATTCAGCCCATCTGGCTCGTTTGGTTGTTAGTAGCTTATTGATCCCAGAATCTCATCAAGCAGCTTCTTGAAGGATCCCAGGGTGTCAGCTTCAACAACATTACTGGGGAGTTGGTTCCAGACCCTCACAATTCTCTGTGTGAAAAAGTGCCTCCTTTTTTCTGTTCTGAATGCCCCTTTATCTAATCTCCATTTGTGACCCCTGGTCCTTGTTTCTTTTTTCAGGTCAAAGAAGTCACCTGGGTTGACATTGTCTATACCTTTTAGGATTTTGAATGTTTGAATCAGATCGCCACGAAGTCTTCTTTGTTCAAGACTGAATAGATTCAATTCTTTTAGACTGTCTGCATACGACATGTCTTTTAAACCCGGGATAATCTGGTTGCTCTTCTTTGCACTCTTTCTAAAGCAGCAATATCCTTTTTGTAACGAGGTGACCAGAACGGAACACAATATTCTAGGTGAGGTCTTACTAATGTATTGTAAAGTTTTAACATTACTTCCCTTGATTTAAATTCAACACTTTTCACAATATATCCGAGCATCTTGTTGGCCTTTTTTATATCTTCCCCACATTGTCTAGGTGAAGACATTTCTGAGTCAACATAAACGCCTAGGTCTTTTTCATAGATTCCTTCTTCAATTTCTGTATCTCCCTTATGATATTTATAATGCACATTTTTATTGCCTCCATGCAGTACCTTACACTTTTCTCTATTAAATGTCAATAACCATGTGTCTGCCCAGTTCTGAATGCTGTCTAGATCATTTTGAATGACCTTTGCTGCTGCAACAGTGTTTGCCACTCCTCCTATTTTTGTGTTGTTTGCAAATTTAACAAGTTTGCTTACTATACCAGAATCTAAATCATTAATGTAAATTTGGAATAGCAGAGGACCTAACACTGATCCCTGTGTTACACCACTGGTTACCTCGCTCCATTTTGAGATTTCTCCTCTAATCAGTACTTTCTGTTTTCTACATGTTAACCACTCCCTAATCCATGTGCATGCATTTCCTTGAATCCCTACTGTGTTCAGTTTGAGAATTAATCTTTTATGCAGGACTTTGTCAAAAGCTTTCTGGAAATCTAAATAACCCATGTGTGAATGAACATTAGAATGTCATTTTTCTAACAATCCTTTTGATTCCCACTTTGCTTGTTTCCTTAGACATGCGTCATCTCTGCAGTCTATTGTGGAATTGTAGTCCTGGGCAAAATGGTGTAGCAGCAGAGACCAGATTTAAAATAAATACAAAAATATATGTTTTAAAACAAGTACACCCCCGGTTTAAGTAGAAATCATGTCATTTATTTTATATGAACAACTGTTTTGATTGATCATATTTTATGACAAGAATTAAGGCTAAAAAATAGGCTGTGTGGTCCAGTGGTTAAAGAAAAGGGCTTGTAACCAAGAGGTCCCCAATTCAAATCCCACTTCAGCCATTGACTCATTGTGTGAGCCTGAGCAAGTCACTCCTTGTGCTCAGTCTTTCGGGTGAGACGTAATTGTAAGTTACTCTGCAGCTGATGCATAGTTCACACACCCTAGTCTCTGTAAGTCGCCTTGGATAAAGGCGTCTGCTAAATAAACAAATAATAATAATAATAATAGGAGGGATTATATTTAAGAATGGTGGCCAATTAGTTTTTTTTCCTCCAAATTAAGATATGTTTAATGTTTAAGCCCTGAGCTGTGGCGCAGACGCTTTTTGAGCTGCATGCTGCTTTCCTGGGCACGGCCCCCAGCCAACCAGGACCCCCCACTCAGGACAGCACTGGCCGAGCCTACATACTCAATTAGTTGCCTAGCAACGCATCTCCTGTTGCGCGTCCCAGCAACGTCCATGAAGGCACACATCCAGTTAAGAACCAGAGACAGGGTAATCCCTGTCACTGTACATAACAACATTCTCACTACTGTGGTGCATGTGGGGCTATATATAGATAGAACACAATGTGTTCCCTTATGATAAGCTAGCCAATATGGCTTATGCTTATGTAAAGTTCTAGATTGTGTATTGAAAACCTGGCGTTTGAAGTTTTCAATGGTGCCTCACTGCCCATTTTAAAAAGATGCCCCCCTTCCCTCAGGAACCTCTACACTGGCACTTACGAACAGACACACAGCTTTCTACAATGGCACTTACCTACAGACACACAGCTTTCTACACTGGCACTTACCTACAGACACACAGCTTTCTACACTGGCACTCACCTACAGACACACAGCTTTCTACACTGGCACTCACCTACAGACACACAGCTTTCTACACTGGCACTTACCTACAGACACACAGCTTTCTACACTGGCACTTACCTACAGACACACAGCTTTCTACACTGGCACTTACCTACAGCCACACAGCTTTCTACACTGGCACTTACCTACAGACACACAGCTTTCTACACTGACACTCACCTACAGACACACAGCTTTCTACACTGGCACTCACCTACAGACACACAGCTTTCTACACTGGCATTTACCTTATTAAAAGGAAAACCAATCAGTTAAGTAAACTTCTATTTGATTACCACAAAACTTTGCCCTGGATAAAGGCATCTGCTAAATAAACAAATAATAACCACAAAACTAAAAAGAACATGGATGATCTCCTCTCTACAGGAGATTTAATATGAATATATGAAAGATGATGCTTTTACCTATCAGATGTAATACTACATGATATTTATAATGTATGGCGATGCTCTGTTATTATTTTTTTCACACACGGTTTCATATTTTACTACCTAACCCACAACTATTACCAACATAAACTACCACAGCTATAAAGACACTGCGATCCTTCATACAAGACCCATACTGGACCTTTGAGCTCACCCGAAGATACCCTGGAACTCTTATGTCTGACAGAAGGCGGCCCAGACGAACAGGGATACCTCAGGGCTCTGAACATGATCCCAGGTAAGTGGAATATTGAACTGGTAAGTTTAGTGGCGTCCTTCGGATGAGAAGTAAACCAAGGTCCTATTGGAAGTGACTCTGCAGCAGCAGCAATCGCATAGTTCAGCCACTAGGCTAGGGAAGTCGCTTTCGATAAAAGTGTCTGCTGAATGAATAATAATAATAATAATAATAATAATAATAATAATAATAATAATAATGAACTGGACTCTCTATTGAACTTTTCACATAACTGAATGTGGCTGACAGTACCACAAAGGAACGTGTGAGATGTGAGGAATATGAAAATATGGTTTTCTGAGAAAGAGGCAAACAGACAATCTTGCACGTATCTACATACATGCGAGAACAGAAACCACAAGCATCTGATAGGTAAAAGCAGAACAAGCGCTCGTGTCGGGTTAAGCATAGCAAAAGTGAAACCACAGCCAAAGTTCTGCAACAAAGAGGGTTACAAAGAGTGCATGTGAAATTAGGGAGGACTGAGTAATGAAGCTAGTGGAAGACTGACAACAGACCAGAGCTGTACAATAAACACCTGAGCCACTTCTTCCAGAGATTGAAATCCTATTCTTTGTCTCACGCAGGATTGCCATGCTATATTATTGAAATGTATGTGTTCATGGAACTGTGTATATATGGGGTCTCATAATCAAACATTAAATTACTTTAGATTTAAAACCTATTGATTTAGATACTTTAATATATATATATATACAGTAAGTTTGATATATGAATAAATTATACAGATTTTCTGTATGCGACAGATTGTATTTTCTAATGTCTACTTGAGGCCTGAAGGAAGATTAAATATATAAGAACATAAGAAAGTTTACAAACGAGAAGAGGCCATTCAGCCCATCTTGCTCGTGTGGTTGTTAGTAGCTTATTGATCCCAGAATCTCATCAAGCAGCTTCTTGAAGGATCCCAGGGTGTCAGCTTCAACAACATTACTGGGGAGTTGGTTCCAGACCCTCACAATTCTCTGTGTGAAAAAGTGCCTCCTTTTTTCTGTTCTGAATGCCCCTTTATCTAATCTCCATTTGTGACCCCTGGTCCTTGTTTCTTTTTTCAGGTCAAAGAAGTCACCTGGGTTGACATTGTCTATACCTTTTAGGATTTTGAATGTTTGAATCAGATCGCCGCGTCGTCTTCTTTGTTCAAGACTGAATAGATTCAATTCTTTTAGACTGTCTGCATACGACATGTCTTTTAAACCCGGGATAATCTGGTTGCTCTTCTTTGCACTCTTTCTAAAGCAGCAATATCCTTTTTGTAACGAGGTGACCAGAATGGAACACAATATTCTAGGTGAGGTCTTACTAATGTATTGTAAAGTTTTAACATTACTTCCCTTGATTTAAATTCAACACTTCTCACAATATATCCGAGCATCTTGTTGGCCTTTTTTATATCTTCCCCACATTGTCTAGGTGAAGTCATTTCTGAGTCAACATAAACGCCTAGGTCTTTTTCATAGATTCCTTCTTCAATTTCTGTATCTCCCTTATGATATTTATAATGCACATTTTTATTGCCTCCATGCAGTACCTTACACTTTTCTCTATTAAATGTCAATAACCATGTGTCTGCCCAGTTCTGAATGCTGTCTAGATCATTTTGAATGACCTTTGCTGCTGCAACAGTGTTTGCCACTCCTCCTATTTTTGTGTTGTTTGCAAATTTAACAAGTTTGCTTACTATACCAGAATCTAAATCATTAATGTAAATTTGGAATAGCAGAGGACCTAACACTGATCCCTGTGTTACACCACTGGTTACCTCGCTCTATTTTGAGATTTCTCCTCTAATCAGTACTTTCTGTTTTCTACATGTTAACCACTCCCTAATCCATGTGCATGCATTTCCTTGAATCCCTACTGTGTTCAGTTTGAGAATTAATCTTTTATGCAGGACTTTGTCAAAAGCTTTCTGGAAATCTAAATAACCCATGTGTGAATGAACATTAGAACGTCATTTTTCTAACAATCCTTTTGATTCCCACTTTGCTTGATTCCTTAGACATGCGTCATCTCTGCAGTCTATTGTAGAATTGTAGTCCTTTCCAAAATGGTGTAGCAGCAGAGACCAGATTTAAAATAAATACAAAAATAAATGCTTTAAATCAAGTACACCCCCGGTTTAAGTAGAAGTCATGTCATTTATTTCATATAAACAACTGTTTTGATTGATCATATTTTATGACAAGAATTAAGGCTAAAAAATAGGCTGTGTGGTCCAGTGGTTAAAGAAAAGGGCTTGTAACCAAGAGGTCCCCAATTCAAATCCCACTTCAGCCATTGACTCATTGTGTGACCCTGAGCAAGTCACACCTTGTGCTCAGTCTTTCGGGTGAGACGTAATTGTAAGTTACTCTGCAGCTGATGCATAGTTCACACACCCTAGTCTCTGTAAGTTGCCTTGGATAAAGGCGTCTGCTAAATAAACAAATAATAATAATAATAATAGGAGGGATTATATTTAAGAATGGTGGCCAATTAGTTTTTTTTCCTCCAAATTAAGATATGTTTAATGTTTAAGCCCTGAGCTGTGGCGCAGACGCTTTTTGAGCTGCATGCTGCTTTCCTGGGCACGGCCCCCAGCCAACCAGGACCCCCCAGTCAGGACAGCACTGGCCGAGCCTACATACTCAATTAGTTGCCTAGCAACGCATCTCCTGTTGCGCGTCCCAGCAACGTCCATGAAGGCACACATCCAGTTAAGAACCAGAGACAGGGTAATCCCTGTCACCGTACATAACAACATTCTCACTACTGTGGTGCATGTGGGGCTATATATAGATAGAACACAATGTGTTCCCTTATGATAAGCTAGCCAATATGGCTTATGCTTATGTAAAGTTCTAGATTGTGTATTGAAAACCTGGCGTTTGAAGTTTTCAATGGTGCCTCACTGCCCATTTTAAAAAGATGCCCCCCTTCCCTCAGGAACCTCTACACTGGCACTTACGAACAGACACACAGCTTTCTACACTGGCACTTACCTACAGACACACAGCTTTCTACACTGGCACTTACCTACAGACACACAGCTTTCTACACTGGCACTCACCTACAGACACACAGCTTTCTACACTGGCACTTACCAACAGACACACAGCTTTCTACACTGGCACTTACCTACAGACACACAGCTTTCTACACTGGCACTTACCTACAGACACACAGCTTTCTACACTGGCACTTACCTACACACACAGCTTTCTACACTGGCACTTACCTACAGACACACAGCTTTCTACACTGGCACTTACCTACAGACACACAGCTTTCTACACTGGCACTTACCAACAGACACATAGCTTTCTACACTGGCACTTTCCAACAGACACACAGCTTTCTACACTGGCACTTACCTACAGACACACAGCTTTCTACACTGGCACTTACCTACAGACACACAGCTTTCTACACTGGCACTTACCTACAGACACACAGCTTTCTACACTGGCACTTACCTACAGACACACAGCTTTCTACACTGGCACTTACCTACAGACACACAGCTTTCTACACTGGCACTTACCTACAGACACACAGCTTTCTACACTGGCACTTTCCAACAGACACACAGCTTTCTACACTGGCACTTACCTACAGACACACAGCTTTCTACACTGGCACTTACCTACAGACACACAGCTTTCTACACTGGCACTTACCTACAGACACACAGCTTTCTACACTGGCACTTACCTACAGACACACAGCTTTCTACACTGGCACTTACCTACAGACACACAGCTTTCTACACTGGCACTTACCTACAGACACACAGCTTTCTACACTGGCACTTACCTACAGACACACAGCTTTCTACACTGGCACTTACCTACAGACACACACCTTTCTACACTGGCACTTACCTACAGACACACAGCTTTCTACACTGGCACTTACCTACAGACACACAGCTTCCTACACTGGCACTCACCTACAGACTCACAGCTTTCTACACTGGCACTTACCTACAGACACACAGCTTCCTACACTGGCATTTACCTTATTAAAAGGAAAACCAATCAGTTAAGTAAACTTCTATTTGATTACCACAAAATTTTGCCTTGGATAAAGGCGTCTGCTAAATAATAACCACAAAACTAAAAAGAACATGGATGACCTCCTCTCTACAGGAGATTTAAAATGAATATATGAAAGATGATGCTTTTACCTATCAGATGTAATACTACATGATATTTATAATGTATGGTGATAGGTCTTTAGTACAGAAAGGTAGGGGACGTTTCTGTATTCAACAGGAAGAAGAAAGCAACAGAGAAAAAAGCGCCGAGGAAGGCACGGACAAAGAAAAGAGAAGAAAGGAAGAGTGAAAGTGAAAGCAGCCTCGGGACGTGAGCGGCGTGGATCTTTTATTTAGAATCAAGTACGGCAGCAGCAACAGGGACTGAAGCGGCGTGGATCCGAGTCTGGAACAAAACACAGTAATAACTGCAGAGTAATGTTAACCAGACGAGCTTAACAGAAATACAGGGAAGGTATTACTCTCTTGTATTTTTTTTTGTTTGTTTATCTGGCGGTTTGTTAGCCCCCCTGTATTTGCTTTTGATTTAGTATGATCTCGTTTGATTTATAAGGGGCGCCTGCATTTCAATTAGAAGCCAATGGAATGTTCATGCTGTTTTTAGTAATGATGTGTCTATTTTGTGTCCTTTTTATCTATATTGTAGCAAATAGTTAAGCTTAGTGTTTTAAAGGGAAGGTAGGCCAGTTTTACTTGTGTTTTTGAAACTGCCGTGAACACGTTTACTCTTGCCTCCATAGAAATAGAGGAGGCCACGCAGGACGGTTATTTCGGTCCTGCAGCAAGTGGGCGTGGCCTAAATAGATTTTCTACTTTTTCTTTTGCTACTTTTCACCCTAGCAAAGTAGTGGATGTAGTTTTTTTATTTGCTACTTTTCCACCCTTGTCATAATGTGGGTGGTGATTGGTTGGTTTTAAACATTTTGTTTTATATTTTCTAAAAATAAAATCTATTTTAAACTGTTAACGCTTGTGCTGTCTGTCCCTAGGTCTGCTGGTCTCTGATCCTGCATCCTGCTGTCGCAATATTTAACGAACCTGTGTAAAGTAAAAATTGGTACACGTAATAGTTATACTGGGTCCTGGTGACCATAACCACCAGGTGGCGTAGTCGGCTACAATTGGGTGTGAACTGTGACACCCTGGTGACATTCTGAAGTTCCTATAGGTGGTTTTTAGTTCAATTGTAATTCCCGTACAAATAGATACAGTGTGCTTACTATCTATGAGAAGAGTTAGTTCCGGTTTTCTCTTGCAGAGAAATTACAAACACGCAAGTCACAGTGAGGAAGGAAAAACATAAGCGGGTAGGATGTATTGTAGTTTTTACAGAAATCAAACTGATATTCGGAGATCATTTTTGGGACAGAAAACATCTACGTCACACTCTTGGACTCCACTGCCACAACAGCATTGTCCTGCCCCTTAACAACTAATACACACTCCTGATTCGCTGGTACAGTACTCCCCTGA
Source organism: Acipenser ruthenus (assembly GCF_902713425.1). Classification (NCBI taxonomy): domain Eukaryota; kingdom Metazoa; phylum Chordata; class Actinopteri; order Acipenseriformes; family Acipenseridae; genus Acipenser; species Acipenser ruthenus. The sequence continues at coordinate 6,108,085 of NC_081240.1, read as the reverse complement.
CCTTTCAACTCCCACCTAATAGGATCTCGGTAACCGTCATAGCCACACATACTGCTACATACAGGTAGGCTACCGTATTACAGAAAATAAGCAGCCGCCTGACTTCTGAAATGTCATGAGGTCATGTAATAAAATATCGGCAGCGTTTGAAAATCGTATTAATAAAGATCGCCTTCGTATTAAGCGCCGCAGTCATTTGGATCAATTTAAAATAAACGCAGCATAGCCAAATTGAAGTAATACGGTATTACAGGGTAGTAACAGAATTTATAATGTGTTATAAACACTGAATAGATGATATAAGAAATCTGCAATAAATGAAAATATAAAACTGTATATTAGCTGTAAACAAATCAGGACAACTCACATTAAACACACATGATTTACACTTAATTGTCTGGGTCATTTATTATTTTTATTTAAAAATTAATTTGTTTATTGAAAAAGGTTTTTCATTATTTGTACAAAAAAATGGAAACACCTGCCATAGCATTGTCAATATGGTGTAGGGCGTCCATGGGCAGCCAGCACGGCACTGATTGGACATGGCAGGTAGCGATTCTGCAAGGTGCTTTTTAAAATGTGCTGGAGGGATATGGGACCATTCCTCAATGATTACCAGCCTCTAATTCCTTCAGGTTGTGTTGTATTGGGGTGGAAATCTGCAGTCAAGTCAGAATGGCCCATACATAGAGAGAGTCACATCACTTTAGAGACTGTTCCTTGTGAAAAAGCCTCAGTAGTAATTTGTGCCGCCTTGAAAATGGAAGCACCAGCCAACCAAGCACCTCTTATCAGCCCTCTATCAAAAGTCTGTCAGATCTATTGCCCTGTGATCCCATCGTGACTGAAACAGACTTGTGTCAGGGAGATGCATCTTTTACGCATCACAGAATACATGTCAGGGATACCATTTCAATCAGGCCTGTGGATGACACAAAAGTGTGTGCTGCATGTAGCAGGTTTTCCTATGTTTTTGTCCCATTTGTTGTTCCCTTTGAAGAAATCCAGAAGTGCTAGTCAGAACTGAAGGGATTAAAATACATCCAACACTGAGGCATTATCACCCCCTGCTGGGAGAAACAAAGAACTGCAGTTTAGTCTCCTCAATACAAGGGTTGTTGGATATCGGCTTCCCTTTGATCAAGGTGTTTTTTTTTAGCATGGTACAGCACTGGGGAATCTCTTCGGTAACAATTTAAACATGGAGCTTCATGCGTACCTTTATACAGGCAAGCAATAGGTACAAGATGCCTTTTCCTCGTGTTGTTGTTGTTGTTGTTGTTATTATTATTATTATTATTATTATTATTATGTTTGTAAATTATCTCATCGGATTTCTGAAATGGTTGGATTATTACCTTAACAAGCATCTAATTAGATATCGCGTCTACGCGTGAGGCAGTTTCAATATTATAATTGTTTGCTTATTTTAACAATAATGTGAGTGAAATATCATCTCAAGAAAGGAGACATTTCCAAGGATAACATAAATCACATTCAAATTGCATTACATGTGCAATCTGCCCACAGTGGAAAAGCAGAAACGTGCATTAAGCCTGGCCTTTGTCGCCCTCTTCAGGACAAACTCTGCAGCTGCGCAGATTATTGTTGAAGGGATTCTTCTCACATGATTCAATTGGAAATGTTGGGCCAGATTCACAAAACCTTCAGCATTGTTTTTATTAAATGCATTGTTTTACTAAATGCATTGTTTTATTAAATGCAAGCACAGTTCATTTTAACCGTAATAATGCTTATAATCAGATTTTACATTAAAAACAAAACTTTTAGATTTAAATAAGCATGTCGTTTAATAACCATTTTTTACATTCATGTACACTATTTAATGTAAATCTTTTTTCATGTACTTTTTCTTTAAATGTTTTGTAAAGTTTTAATGTTCAATAAATGTTTTGTTCTGCGCCTACTTCTGAAATGAACATAAACTAAGTGGACTGTCAACAGCAGCTGCTCTCTGGAAACGTGAAGTGCACAAAAAAGCTTTGGAGAAAACGTTAAACACACATAAAAGATATTCTACTATAACAATGACCACACAGTGCTGCTTTAACTAAACAATACCAGCAGACCAGCCTATTTCATACAGGTCTTTGTAACTAAACAATACCAGCAGACCAGCCTATTTCATACAGGTCTTTGTAACTAAACAATACCAGCAGACCAGTCTATTTCATACAGGTCTTTGTAACTAAACAATACCAGCAGACCAGCCTATTTCATACAGGTCTTTGTAACTAAACAATACCAGCAGACCAGCCTGTTTCATACAGGTCTTTTTAAGAAGAAAAAAAAAAACAGAGCGATTCAGCCTATTGTATCTTTCAAAGGTTTGCCTGCCAGTTGAAGGAGCCAATGATAGCAGGGTAATACTATTGTGAAGCTGCTCAAAGAACACTACAGGTACAGTCCTGAATCCTCCCAGAAGCTGAGGGTGTGAAGTATAGAAGAACTGAAATGTCCGCTCTGGATAGACAAACACCAAAAAGATAACAAAGTTACAAACTGAATGAAAGGAGACAGTACAATATTGTGGGATCAAATAAAAGCAGGTTTTTCACATCTTCAGCGTGCCCAGCTGGCACGAGCCTGTGAGGCTCTGTAGTCTTCGGAGTGCTAGCTCGGGTTCAAATGATTTCAGTTGCTTCTTGACTCTGGGATCAAGCTATCAGTCACTTCCAGGTGGTTAGTCAAGCTGACAGCCCCTAAAAGACTAAAACATCCAATTTAAAACACATGAAAGCCCCGTGCAGCCAGTCTACTCAGGCTAAGTGCTTGAGAAAGAGAGAGGGAGAGAGGTCTAAAGGGAAGGGGTGTATATCTCACTGCTCATGAACACACTGCTCCCAGGTAGGAAATCCACTGAAATCATTAAAAATTAAAAATGACAAACAACATTTCCATTGCTTGATTTTCAAACAGAATATTTATAAGCAACACAGGGTAAATATTTCAGAGTTTTCAAAGGCTTCCTGTGCTGGGAACCTCATCACTACCTGTGCTGCCTACCTGGGGTCATTCAACTGCATCATCAATATCTTGGTAACTCCAGGAAATCATAAAGACAGGTAAGTTTTGTTTGTTGTGAAATCATCAGTCTCTCTGTCTCACTGCATCAAGCCTTATAGCAGTAGTACAAAATCTCCACAGAACTAAATATGTTGCTATTTGTTCCTAAAATGATTACAACTCCTGTCCCACTCTCTCCTCTCCACCCCTCTCACACTGATTCAGCAGTCTCTGCTCAGCCTGCTTGTCTAAACCTGGCCTCAGTCCCAAACCCCGCCTCTTAGAGCTTTATATAACTCCTGGAATTCAGAAACACAGGTAAGTTTCGTTTCTTGTGAAACCCATCCCTGTCTCTGTATCATTTCAACAGAAACAGCAGAAGCACATATTGTGATTCAAGCCCAGGATCACACTTCATGGTGAATCGAGGGTATTGACACAACTATTCCAATGGCTGGAGTTCCATCCTTCTTATATTCCTGTACAGAACTAGACACTCTAACACAGCAGTCAAACACATTGTTAATACTGTGATAAATCAGGAGAAATGGACAGTCTAAACACGGAAACAAGCTAGTTCTTGTTATTCCACTTGTTCTCCTTGTTGAAGAAGAAAACTCCCCTCCCCTCCAAAAACAATTGAGAACTGAAGTGGAGGCATTTCTGTCCATTTTACCCACTCAGATCCCTCGCTTTCTAAATATATTGGTGCATCTATATATTCTTAATATTACATTTCTGATCGTTAATATTCTAGTATGTGTGTGTTGAATCATTCAATGTGATTTTTGCTTAGATCTTTATTTGAAATGCTTACTAACTATTCCAGCAAGAACTGCCTCTGAAAACTCTTGTCCAGGCTGATTGTGTGGAAACGAGGTGGGGAAGCATATTGGTGGTGCGCTGGGCACTGAAGTCCACAGGGTAAGCATTGTGCACAGCAGCCCGTGCAACAGACATACGCTTCCCAACAATCAGCCTCCAGGAGTCTTTTCAGAAGAAGTCTTTTCAATGTTTTGCTGGAATAGTTATTAAGCATGGAGAATAAAATCTAATCAGAAACAGCCATAGAAAATCCTCATCAGGTAAGACATGTAAAGAACATGATGACGTTTAAACCTTTAACCTCAGTGTGGTCCCCTTGAGTGTTCATTAATATCTATCTATCAGGAGAGTTTTCAAAATGACCAATTGTATCTGTTCATGAAAACACAGCAGCATGGCTGATTGAAATGAACTCTCTTTGAAATGTTTGATGAAAGGGGTCAGGAGGTGGGGTCCTATTACCTGTAACACAGGAAGGAAGTTAGTGAACCGGGAGAGGAAACCAGTGTGGGGGCTGCAGGATCAATGGGCTTCACCTGAGTCAAAGAGAGTGGAAATAAAGAAGTGTGGAAAACAAAACGAGCAACAGCAAAACAAGAAGGGACTTGAGAGAACGATGCTCTGCTGATGAGAGGGAAGACATTGTCTGAATTGAATAAAACAAATAGTGCACAGATTTGAAAAGTAGGTCCCTTGATTGTAAGCTTTGTTTGAGTGTCTGTTCTGTATAAAATGGTTTTAACTCATGAAACCAGCACTGTAATAAATGAGTATGTCAGTAACGTACACACCCTGTCTGATAACACTAGAACATGTCTAGTTCTCATAATATACAGCCTCCCCTGGACTGGAGGGACCACCCTTCATGTTCTCTTAGGGGGGGAGCAGTTCAGACTGTGTGCCTTAAGCTTGCCCTGAACTGGAGGGAAGAAAGCAGTTGGTGCTCAGAGACAAGTTTGTGGTTGAGGACGAATGGACTTTGAGATGTGGATTAATGCCCATGAAGATCGAACTCCACCAAACTGACTTCCCTTGTGAACTTCTGAGGATTCAGACCCACACAGAAGTGAAGGTCTAGTGCAGTCAAATACATACTGTAGCTATAGAAGGGTTACTGTGACAATGCCATTCTCAAACTCCAGTCCTACTCCCAACTCTCTCCTCTCCGCCCCTCTCACACTGATTCAGCAGTCTCTGCTCAGCCTGCTTGTCTAAACCTGGCCTCAGTCCCAAACCCCGCCTCTTAGAGCTTTACTCAATTCCAGGAAATCAGCACAGTGAAGTTTCTGTTGTGAAATCGTCAGTCTCTCTGTCTCACTGCAGCAAGATGGCTTCAAAAGTATGGTCAGAGGATCGGTTCAGCTGTCCAGTATGTCTGGAGCTATTGAAAGACCCAGTCGCTATTCCATGTGGACACAGTTACTGTATGGGGTGTATTAAGAACTGCTGGGATCACACTGATCATACAGGTGTCTACAGCTGCCCCCAGTGCAGAGAGACCTTTACCCCAAGGCCTGTTCTGCGCAGAAACACCATGCTGGCCGAACTTGTGGAGGAATTAAAGACAACAGGACTCAATCCTCCTCCTGCTCAAAGTTATGCTGGACCTGGAGATGTGTCGTGTGATGTCTGCACTGGGAGAAAGTTCAAAGCTGTGAAATCCTGTTTGACGTGCCTGGCCTCTTACTGTGAAACACACGTCAAGCCACACTATGAGGGGGCTGCTTTCAAGAGGCACAAGCTGATCAATGCTATCGAAAATCTGGAGCAGAAGCTTTGTGCTGAACACCAACGAGTTTTAGAGGTCTTCTGTAGAACGGATCAGATGTGTATTTGCTGGTTGTGTACAGGCAAGGAACACAAGAACCATGACACAGTCTCAGCTGAGACAGAAAGGACCGGGAAACAGGTAAGGGTTTGAACCATTTCCTTGTAGCTATCCTAGAAGATAAGAATTCCCAGGGATATTTAACTGTTTACTAGGTTATACAGTTTCACATTAGATCAGATTTTAATTGTATGTAAAGAGCTATTTAAAGAGCCCTAGTTTTTTTAATTGCTCTTTCTAAACTATGATGTACTACAATGTATTTCAGGGTGTAACAGGGGCATTGTTACAGGTGTGGCTATCGTTGATTGACAGGAGAGACACAGGAGGTTTTCTTTGATACAAAAAACACAAAACATTCAAAACAAAACACTGCTCGAAAACAACTAGAAAATAAAAGATGATCAAACAAGAAAGGAGGTCCTGCTCCAGGAACAGTCTCCCTGACACCTCCTCTCTAGACTTGGGTGGGATTAAAATCCTGGATTTGAATATGCCCTGCTATATCTAGCACACACTTGATTATCAAAAACATTATTTACAATCAAATAAAAACACACTATTTACATGTACAGGACCTCAACCCTGCCTCACAGGGTAAGAAGGATCTGTTCAGCTGTTTTGTGGTGCATTGGAATTTGTAGTGTAAAATTAGCATGATTTGTATTCCTAGTGTTTTTTACATGTATCTTGCGACTATATAAAATCATAGATCAGTTTCATTGTTTAAGATATTATAGTTTTATTGGTTAAACTGTTTAAAAATAACATTCCCAGCAAAGACAAGCACATAATTTAAAAAAGCAAAAAAATGACCAAGATTAATTGAGAGGAACGCGGCAGTTCTACACATAAAGTTACAGAGAGAACTGCCAGTGACTCTCTCTACAGCACGGATAGTTTACGTGTTTTCAGGGTATTGGTGCAGCAAAAGTAAATCAGCCAAAAGCACCATTTCATTTTTAATTTGTAGTTTCCAACAATCTTATGTGAAATGTAGAAAACAAAGTTAATCCCTGTCATACAGTAAGAGAAACAAGTCGCCAAAGGAAGGTAAAAATGTCCATCTCCTCCTTCTTCTCCTCCTTCTTCCATAGATGTTTTTTTTTTTTTGCAGACCCCAGGCACTTGTATCCAAACATGTATATATTACAGGACATCCGAGTTTAATGACAATTAACGTATATTGTCGACATGGAAATATACTGGGGAACACACTTATTGTGATGTCCGAATCATTTATATTAAAATATCTATTGATATTTTAAAATGAACTAGTCGCACGCATCACAGGTAAAAAAAAAAAAACAGAAACAAATTGCAGACCCCATGCCCTTTTATCGATGCATATGTATATCTGAAATAAAAACACATTGGAAACGTGAAAAAATGCCAACTTGTCAAAAGTGCACAGCCATTTAAAGTAGAGATATCAAAAACACAAGCCAAGTTTCAAGAAACCATTGGGGCAACCTTGCCCAGCACAAAGCAAGTAGGCACAACTGTAAAACCGATGGGGGCAAAGGTTGCTCCAATTGTTTCCACTAACTTGGTTTGTGTTTTTCAGGCACAATAAAAGCAGATCAAACGCATGAAAAACACAAGCCAAGTTAGTAGAAACAATTGGGGCAACCTTGACCCCCACCACTTTGAAAGTTGTGCCTATTTGCATCTATCTGCACTGGCAGAGCTGCTGTGCCCGTGCCTTTAAAAGTGACACATACGCATCTATCTGCACTGGCAGAGCTGCTGTGCCCATGCTTTTAAAAGTTACACATACGCATCTATCTGCACTGGCAGAGCTGCTGTGCCCGTGCCTTTAAAAGTGACACATACGCATCTATCTGCACTGGCAGAGCTGCTGTGCCCGTGCCTTTAAAAGTGACACATACGCATCTATCTGCACTGGCAGAGCTGCTGTGCCCATGCCATGCCATTCTTTCGATCACCCTACTAGTCCCCTCTTTCCTTTGCTCTCTTCCACAGTGAAGTCCTTCTGGTCACGGGCTCATTCTTCTGGGGATTTTGTGTGTTTAGGCATTTTTTACATTTCTTCACAATTTGCAATTCTGTTTTAAATTCCACGAGTGTGAATCCTCCCTATTGAACTGTAATATAGTTTGAAATCCCACGAGCAAGAACAACCATCCGTTTCTAATTGTAATCTCGTTTTAAATCTCACAAGCGTGTGCAATCCTCCAATAGAAATGCAGGAATGTGCTGCCACTCAGTTTAAAGTATTCAGAATGAATCAATGAGAGATTCAAGTCAGGAAGGAGGTTCATTGCCCTACTGCGCTGGGAAAGGGATTTTTTTAGGTTTTAGGTTATTTTATTGTATTTTTTCACATGGAAAGGGGTGAAGTCAATGTGAATTGAGTAACCATGTCCAGTGTTTTTCCTGTGTTTATTGGGTATACACTGATTTCATTTTTTTTTATTTTATCAGGGCTGTTTTATCTGTGTTTATCAATAAAAACCAGAAATCAGAAGCCCTAAATATCCATTAAAGAAAAAGCTGCTTCAGTTTCCTAGGTGCTTAACAAAACAAACATCTAACACATGCTAGATCAGCCATCATTCACTGTTACTAGTATGAAAACGTGCCATCTAGTGGACAGCTATTTTGGATCAAGTGTCCTTTTGTATTGCTGGCAGCTGTGCACTAGATGGTGTTGTATCTTACTACTATTAACACATGTTGTCTGATCTAGCCTGTGCTACAGATGTCTATGGCATGCAAATAGAACTGAAGAGCAAATTATATTTGAGAACCTCTAAGAATTATTGCAAACATTGTTAAGAGTTAAAACAAGAAAAAAGAAAATATATTTAAACTAAAATGATTCTGTCAGTTTCAATAGCATACTTAAACAGGCCTGTGTTGGGTGTGACAGGATATCACTCAATGCCTTGTCAGAAATGTCACTGTGTCACTGTGTTTCCACACAGAAGCAGCTGGGAGAGACACAGACAGAAATACAACAGAGAATCCAGGAGAGACTGAAAGAAATTGAGAAGCTGAAACAGGCTGTGGAGTCATTGAAAGTTGGTATTGAAAAGAGGGTTTTGTTTATTATTATTATTATTATTATTATTATTATTATTATTATTATTATTATTATTATTATCATTATTAATAACAGATGGACTGGAACACATCTACAGAAGTTTACTGTCTATGCCTGATGTGTTGTTGATATCAATTCTAACCATGTCTCCTCTACTGTGTTCTTTCACTCAGAGATCTGCATGCATAGAAATAAAGGAAAGTGAGAAGATCTTTACTGAGCTGATCATATCCATTGAGAAGATCCACACTGAGGTTATTGAGCTGATTGGAGCTAACGAGAAGGCTGCAGTGAATCAGGCTGAAGGACGCATGAAGAAACTGGAGCAGGAGATTGCTCAACTAAGGAGGAGAAACGCTGAGCTGAAACAGCTTTCAGAGACAGAGGATCACATCCATTTTCTGCAGGTAACATCACTGCTTGTTAGAAAATCTCAAGTCCATAACTGGGACGGTTTCAGACAGAACTCTCCAATTGAATGAATCATTGCTTTTCCTCAGGAATGTTTTGGACCCCATTCTGTTTCACTGAAAACACCTTTCTCCACTTTACTGTTGTAGAATTTCCAGTCTCTCTGTGCCCCTCCTGAAGCTGGAGACTTACCCAGCGTTACTGTCAATACAGACATCTCTTTTGAGGCTGTGAGGAAAGCTGTATCTGAACTTAAAGACCATATTGTGGACTTCTGCAAGGGGGAATTAGTCAAAATAACCAAAACAGGTTGGTGTGAAATAGATTCCTTTGGTAGAGATTTCTCAAATAGACCATGGCTTGAGGAGGGACAGGACTTGCAAGACATTAATAAAGACCTCTTGAAGATTGTTGGCTATGTGAATATTGCAGCAGGGAGGAGGGAGGGAGGCAACAGGGAAGAGGAGGAAGGAGTGAGGAGGCAGCAGGGAGCATGGAGGAGGGAGCAGGGAGGGCAGAGCAGGGAGCATGGGGGAGGGAGCATGGAGGGAGTAGGGAGAAGTGAGCAGGGAGTATGGAGGAGAGCATGGAAGAGGGAGGAGGGAGCATGAAGGTTGGAGCAGGGAGGAGACAGGAAGGAGGCAACAGGGAGGAGGGAGCAGAGAGAAGGGAACATGAAAGAGTGAGCAAGGAAGAGGGAGCATGTAAGTGGGAGGAGGTAACATGGAGGAGGGAGCAGGGAGCATGGAGGAGGGAGCATGGAGGAGGGAGAAGGGAGCAGGGAGGAAGGAAAAGGGAGTGATGAAGCAGACTGGAGGGAGAAGGGTGCATGCAGGAGGGAGCAGGGAGGTGGTAGGAGGGAGTATGGAGGATGGGACAGAGATTGATGAAGCAGATAAGAGGGAGTGATGTGAGGATGGAGCAGACAATGACTGCTGTATGTTTGATGCACAAGTTTGTGCTAATATGGACACCGTACTGTTGGGTAAAGATATGTGATGGAGAGGAAGGAACACACGACTCCAGTGCAGTGGCAGACGTGTTCACATTGACGTTGGCTGCTGCACCGATACGGAAGGAATACATATTCATTGTAATCGTGAAGTACGGATTTTTACATCCTGAAATGCCGTGAATAAGCCTTGTTTCTTTTCAGATTGCTGTTTGGAGTCTTGTGTGTGTTGTGTATTAATCCACATGTTTCAATTCTATTTCTGTCTCTTTTTTCTCACCCAGTGAATGAAGTTGCAGTTTACAGTCTGCAGGCTCCAGAGCCAAGCAGCAGAGCTGAGTTTTTAAAATGTAAGTCTGTTTTCACTGAAACATTTGATTGAAAGATGTGTCACTCCATTGTGAGAAGAGCTAACACTACAGAACAGGGAGGGGTGGAGCTTGAGCGCAGCAATTATTATTATTTATTAGTAATTGTGAAGCCATTAATCTACACTCCTCTCCAACAAGTGTTGGTTCAGATGAATACATGCAGAATGACTGGGGGAGGGGCATTTGTTGCCTGTTTTTCCACTCAGACCTTTCTCTTCCTAAATATCTTGGTGTCCCTGAATAGATAATCATCCCATCTTTTAATACATGTACAATGCATATGAAACCAGATGGGGGGTAAAATGAACAGCTATCCCTCCCAGTCATCTTGTGCTGGTAGTAAATGTATATTGCAGTATCACTGCACTTGTGGGATGGATTGCTCATTACAATATTAGACAGATATTTGAAGAGTGGACGATATTCTATTGAAGATATTTAGTAAGCAAGGGGTCTGAGATGGTAAAATTGCAACACATACCCTGTAGGAACATTAACTCTTTGTGGTCCTATGTCGGACCCGGTCCGACATTGCAATTTTCCCTTTCCGGTCCAATGTCCGACATCATCAAAAAGTCGCAAGAAACAGGTAGTTTTTTCTCCGGTAAAAGCCAAGAAAACCGTTCAATGGCCGAGTGAGACCGATAGGAGCCGAAAGGAGGAGTGTGACAGGGTGGTGCAAGGGATGAGGCCCAGAGACAGACTGCAGTTCAAACAAAAGACTTATTAAATAAAATACACAAAATAAACAGGCACGAGGGCCAAACAAAAAGGTTCTTAAACACAAAAATTAAACACAAAGTAAAACTTACATAAATAAGGCTTCCAGGCTGAGCTATGCCTTCACTGGAATGCAAAAAAATCAAAAAACAGCACACAAAGAAAAGAAAACCCAGCAAGCAACACAAAATACCTCTCTACTGAGGAGCTGAGGCCTCCTTTTATGTCAGGTGGCTGGGTGCTGATTGATTGTTAATTACTCCCACCTGACACAATAAACCTGGGCAGGGAGGGGAATTTAACCCCATTCCTGCCAATATTTACAAGGGAGTTTCTCATGAATACAGATACAGCCCCGGCACCACATAGATAACACGGACAAAAACAAACAAGATAGCTGCTTCTGCATCCAGCGCTCAAAGAATATGACAGACATTTGCAGAGCGTTTTGAGATGTTATTGTAATAAAATAATGACTTGGATCGCATTATTGAGGAGTTTGATGATAAAACGAGTGATCAGGAGATGATTTATCGGTATGCACTATGACTATGAAGAGGTATGTGAAAAACACAGCGAACAAGGGGAGGGGCGGGGCTGGAGATGCAGTACTGAGTGTCCTGTTGATATGCAATGCCTTTTAGACCTGTTTTAATGTGAAAATAAAATACTTTTAAACAGCGCGTCTAAAATAAACTGCGTGTGTCAAAATAAATTGAACCTGACATGCCTGAGACACGCTGAATAAATGGACCGAAGGGTTAAGTGAACTGTAATTGTATGCACAGTTGCATTTGATTAGTTCCAATTGAAGAAGTTTGATAAGATTGAGGAATTATAATGAACAAAACAATCAAACAGCAAGAGGGTTTAATTATGAAGAAGGGAGGAAGAAGCAGGGAGGAGCGAGCATAAAGGAGGAAGGAGGGAGCATAGAGGGAGCAGGGAGGAGGGTTCATAGAGGAGGGAGCAGGGAGGAAGGAGAGAGGAGGGAGCAGGGAAAAGGGAGGAGGGAGGATGCAGCATGGAGCATGCAGGAGAGATGAATTGTGACGGGTTAAATTAGGTGTGATCCTTATTTTTCCAATTTAAACGTGATTCAAATGCGTTTGTCTCTAGACTGATGTGAACTGGGGGAACGCTAATCAAAGTTTATCAGTGTTTATATTTATGTCATGTAAACTAGATAACTCTGCTATTCAGAAGAAGCTTCTTTTTATACATGGGATATAAACAGAAAAACTGTGTCATGCAAGATATAGCAAAGTTATATTTAGAAAAACCACGATGTGAAACAACACAGAGCACAGAAATGACACATTTTTGCATTGTCGTTGAGACACTAATTACTCAATAACACCGTGTAACAAATTTTTTATTTTTTTTGGTTCTTGGGTAGTAAGTGTTATTTCCTAATTGCTTATGCCTCAAAAGTATAGAAAATGGCTATTATTCCCCACAAACTTTGCTTTTGTGACCAGGACAGTGATATTTTGAAATTTACCTATTTTCCAGAACATTCCAGATAGATTCAGTGCTGAGTAAACTTGGAGTAACTTCTAGAACTTACTTGAGCTTTCCAGTAATATAAATAGTAGTATAAATACAGGGGCCTTAAGCCCACCAGTTCAGTTTAGTTCCAGCTGCCTATGTGGATACATATCTGCATTTTTCTGAGATGGCATCAAGGTCATAGGAGACTTCAAAATGGTGGCATTCCTGATGGGTCTCCAAGGCGGTTTTACCAAGTTTCCCTGCTATCTTTGCCTTTGGGACAGCAGGGACACCAAGGCGCACTACCACAGGCGGGACTGGCCACAGCCGACCAAGTTCTCTGTGGGGAGGAACAACGTCAAGTGGGAGCCACTGGTGGACCCCCGGAAGGTGCTGATGCCACCACTGCACATCAAATTGGGCCTTATGAAACAATTTGTCAGAGCTCTAGACAAGGAGTCGGCAGCCTTCAAGTACCTTCAAGACTTCTTCCCTAAGCTGTCTGAGGCAAAGGTCAAAGCCGGTGTCTTCGTCGGACCACAGATAAAGAAGATCCTGGAGTGCAATGAATTCCCCAAGAAGCTCACTAGTAAGGAGAAAGCGGCTTGGAACAGCTTTGTCGCAGTGGTTTGGGGCTTCCTGGGCAATCACAAGGCCGAAAACTATGTGGAGCTGGTTGAGACTCTGGTGAAGAACTACGGCACAATGGGCTGTAGGATGTCCCTCAAAGTCCATATCCTTGATGCTCATCTTGATAAATTCAAGGAGAACATGGGAGCGTACTCGGAGGAGCAAGGCGAGCGCTTCCACCAGGATATACTGGACTTTGAACGCCGCTACCAAGGACAGTATAACGAGAACATGATGGGAGACTACATTTGGGGGCTGATTCGTGAAAGTGATTTACAGTATAATCGTAAATCTCGAAAAACTACTCACTTCTAAATCTTTTGTAGTCATTTTTGTATTACTTTAGTATAAATACATGTTAATTTGGATTCATATGTTGTTTTTTTCTGACTTTATGTGAACGAAAAGACACAAATTCGCCCGTTTTCTCATTGGAAATAGGTAAATTTCAAAATATCACTGTCCTGGTCACAAAAGCAAAGTTTGTGGGGAATAATAGCCATTTTCTATACTTTTGAGGCATAAGCAATTAGGAAATAACACTTACTACCCAGGAACAAAAATTGTGTTACATAGTGAATCATCAATTGAATTTGTAAAGGGGAGGAGAAAAGGACAAAAACACAGAAAAAAAAACTAATGTTAATCAGACGTGATACTCATACTTCCACAGAAAAGCATGCGCACCGCGAAGCAGTCTACACATTGGCCGACGCTTAACATGTGACAGTGCACCATGATGATATCACAAACAGTCATGTGACCCATAAAAGTGCATTTTATCCCACAGAATGTGTATTTTGTGCACAGAATTAGCATTTTGTCCCATAAAATATGCATTTCATCCCATAAAATGATAGCTATGTTAAATAATTTTGTGGGCGAAACTGATAACTTACTGCTCCTCTATAAATATCCAGAGAAATTAGCAGCCCAACGTGATGTAACCTCTTACATACAAAGCCAATCATTCAGTTTGGAGCAGATCAAAGTCTGAATAACAAACAGGCGAATAAGAAGCCAACTTCAGCCTCTTTTAATACAGCCTCTGTATCTTACAGGATCAGATATGACAGGCTCTGTATTAATAGAGGGGATCGTATCTTACAGGATCAGATATGACAGGCTCTGTATTAATAGAGGGGATCTATCTTACAGGATCAGATATGACAGGCTCTGCTGTATTAATTAATAGAAGGCATTGAATCTTATAGTATAATCACTGCATGTTGATTGGCCGAGCTTTCATTCTGTTCAGATTTCACTTTGGCATGCGTCACAAATCTCCGCCCAATTTCCTTTGTGTCATTGCTCATTGGTTGATCAAGAGAAGATTTTAGCAGTGCGCCATGAAAACCGCTTGTAACAGAGTACTGTTACAGTGTGCGTATCTGCTGAGAGAACGCGAGAGACACAGAGGGTTTGGATTTGAAACGCTGCTTAGGCATCCAGGCTTTATTAATATTAATTCATATTTTATTAAAGGCAGGCATTTGCCACCACTAGGGTACCTGGTATCCCTAGTGCAGAAGGATATATACAATCACACAAATTACACAAATACAAAACACAGTTCAAAAACAGCTAAGAAATAAAAGGTAGCCACAGGGAGGTTCCGCACCAGGAACCATGAAGTCCACGATCCCAGTTAAACACGCAGGGATCGTGCTGAAGCTCACCCTGGTTCCACACGCAGTCGTGAGGGTTCTCCTCCTTCACCTCCAGGCTATGCAGACAAAGCACCAAGCACACAAACAGCACAGAACAAAGAAATAATCTTTTTAGCCTCTTTTTAAAGGCAGGTGACCAGTGTTAATTGATTATCATTATACAACTGACACGTGGCCACCTGCTGCACATTCAGTTTCATTTGAGCCAGCGGGGCGGTCTAACCTCCCAGCCCTGCCATCCAGCACACACCTTGTTTTTACAAAGGTTACACATTTCTACTTACAATCATTAAACACAATATTTACAGGGGCAGCCTCCACCCTGCCACACAGCGGTATGGAGTAATTAAGCAACAATACATGATAGGGTGTGTGTTATCATGAGATATCACCACACCTTGGGTGCGTTGTGAGGCATGAGACCAAGTCGAGTCCATCAACTGCCCAAGAAGGTGATACCTCATGATAACACACAGACCCTGGAGGGTATTATTGCTAGTAAATGGGCCTGTGAGGGTGCTGTTGTTACATAATGAAGACTTTTTTCATAATGTTTTATTTGTGTAATCTTCCACTGAGTGAGAAAGTAGTTCCACTGTAAATAAAATTTTAGCTTAACAATAAAACATTTAAGTTTAAACCTTTTTGTATAACATTTTCATTTGTGGTTACTCATTTGACAGGAAGAAGGTGAAGTGATTTTTCTTTATCTTCTGTTGCAGTGAGTTTATCAATGTTTTCAGCTGTGGAACTTCTGTAGTAAGGATTGCTGTCATGATGACTGACTCAAGTGCTTTTCTTTACCCATCATCCTCCTGCTATTATCTTCATTACAGGAGGCTGTGTGGTCCAGTGGTTAAATAAACAGGCTTGTAACCAGGAGCTCCCTGGTTCAAGCCCAGCTCAGCCACTGACTCATTGTGTGACCCTGAGCAAGTCACTTAATCTCCTTGTGCTCTGTTTTTTGGGTGAGACGTTGTTGCAAGTGATTCTGCAGCTGATGCATAGTTCACACACCCTAGCTTGTAAAGCGCTTTATGATGGTAGTCCACTATGAAAGGCGCTATATAAAAATAAAGATTATTATTATATTCAGTACACATCTGTATTCTTTCATCCTCTAATTCAAGTTTGATCACGGGTATCGCACAAGAAACATGAACCCTTTGTGGCTGTCATGTAACAAAGCTGCCACCATCACAGGGTGAAAGACTCAAATCTGAGAGACCATCTGAGGTACTGACTTCATATCTGCATTTGCATAACACTGCCTGCTCAATGTTTCAGTTCCCTTGACAGTCTAGCTCAGGGGTGGCTAACCCTGGACCTGTAGAGCCACAGTCCAGCAGGTTTTAGAAGTAACCCTTAAATCATCCATTTCTAAAGAATGCAAGTTTTTGATCAATTTAGCAGCTTCATGTGTTCAATTAAATCCAGAGTGGTCAGCTCTGGTCTAGGAGAGCTACAGGGGGTTCAGGTTTTCATTCAAATTATCTATAAAATACTAAAATGAACAAATGAGCTGCTAAACTAGTCAAAATGAAATTGTTCCAAGTTTTCAGGAATTGATTTTTTTAGGGGTTACCTGTAAAACCTGCTGTATTGTGGCTCTCCAGGGACAAGGGCTGACCACCCTCCCCCCACCCTCTTCAATCAGGTTTACTGTAGCCCCCTACTGCAGACCCCGACTCGAATCACTTCTGAAAAACCATTTAAATCAATTCCAATTCCTTTTATTGCACAGGCTGTATTGAAAACACACATATATACACCTTATCAAACTGTGGGTACTAATGGGGTATTTATTACTTATGACAATAAAGGGACCTCCAGAAAACTGTAGGGAGATATTAACTGTATTGATTATTCATCATCTGTTTTATAAATTATTTCTTAGTGGGAATATTTAATAAAGTGTAAGTAGTCTGGTTATGGTGACATCAGCAATTATATCAGAGGAAACCGAAACACTGTTGATGTTATTGTTTTCATCATTATTCTTGGATGTAGTTCCTACTATTGACAAAATAACAATTGTGTTTATTTGAACATGAAAACCTTTTTCAATATCGCTCTCTGAAAACAATAGAGATTTACTCGTTACCAGAAACTACCAATAATTACTCATATCCAGATTCAATAATTTGTGGTTGTTCAACCTGAATGAATGATTCAGTTCTGAGAATCCTTTCTTAGAAAGATGGTATTTATTAAGCATGCAATCAAAATACGTTCGGAAATCACACAAAACAGTTAATATCACATTGCAATAAAAACCGAGGTTTTAAACAACAATTTGCCAATGAAATATTAGCACATACTGACACTATAACAAGGAATCGCACAAGACCTGAATAGATATTTAAGTATTGTTGCCTAGTGTAGAAAGCAGTTGAGTTTCAGCGTGCGGTTCCCTTGTGTTTCTTCGAGTGTCGGGGCCTCTGATCTAGATGGGTTCATGCTGAGAGCTGAAAGCTGATGGTTCCAGGCACGATCTTGTACTTTCTTTTATTTATTTATTTATCTGAGAGAGCGCAGTTGTAATTGACAGTGGGATTTATACTCTTTAGACAAAGATTTTTTTTTTATTTCCCACGGCTGCTCTGATTGGCTGGTTTGTGTCTGGATTGGCGTGCAATCTTGATTCTTCGCCCCCCCCCCCCCGTTGTCTCTTGCCTGATTAGTTCTTTATCATAATTTAGAAAGGGGACATTTTTAAACGTACATAACGTTTGATAAATCTTTCTTTTTATTCAGAATTCCCGTTATTTTTACCATAAGAAATTACATTTCTTTAGACTCCAAATATGTCGGGATGTGACTTTGGTTAGACATTTCAAACAGTATAAAACCTGCTGGACTGTGGCTGTCCAGGGAAGAGGGTTGGCCATCCCAGGTATAGCTGAAACAGCGCCACCAACTGGTTAGGGGTCTGTGTGATTCCAGGCAGAGACTTCCTTCCTCGTCTCCAGGATTCAGTAACTTAGTAACTCTGATTTAAAAGATGCGACTAGCTTGAAAGTGTGAAAGAAGCTTTATCTTCTGTCCTGGGTTACAGTGGTGAGGGGACATACAAACATATCAATACATCACTCAATTAATACTAAACAATATTAAAGTGATCTTTTTATTTTGAAATGAAACAATGTTTTGAAATGGAGCTCTGCTGTTATAAATCACTTGTTGGGCTGATTTTTTTTGTTATAAATCACTAAACACAGTGGTTGGGCTGATATTTTTTAAATTTCATTTTTACTGCATGAAGGCAAACTCGGATATTTCTTTACAAGACATACTAGGAGGGGTGTGAGGAAGCTGCTCCTGAACTTTATCACAACATAATTAAAATAACCACAGACTTTCGTTTCTCCATTCCCATTAATAATAGCCCTCACAGACAGCTTGCAAATAAACATTATAATAGCATTAACGTGTACCTGTTAAAATCCTGTCTGGTACAGTTGTTGGTAAAAGAATGTCATTCATTTACTTCCCTGTTCTGGCTGTTGTGGGCGGCGTCGGGTTTTGTCCTGGGACTGGAGCGGAGGACAGAGAAAAAGGGGGCAAAGAGGTTACTTGTTTGTGTAAAAAACTGAGTTATTTTTGGAATAAGGTGCACATTATTTCGAGAGTAATAGGCGGGGTGATCAACTTTAAGCAAATATACCTATAAATGAGAAAAAAGGTTTATTATTAAAAAGAAAGTATTACTTACCATATAGCTCATGAGTAAAGCCGGAGCGCAGAGTGAGGGCATGTTTAGCAGGGGAGTGTAGAGCGAGGGCATGTTTAGCAGGGGAGTGCAGAGTGAGGGCATGTTTAGCAGGGGAGTGCAGAGCGAGGGCATGTTTGACAGGGGAGTGCAGAGCGAGGGCATGTTTAGCAGGGGAGTGCAGAGCGAGGGCATGTTTAGCAGGGGAGTGCAGAGCGAGGGCATGTTTAGCAGGTGAGTGCAGAGCGAGGGCATGTTTAGCAGGGGAGCGCAGAGCGAGGGCATGTTTAGCAGGGGAGTGCAGAGCGAGGGCATGTTTAGGAGGGGAGTGCAGCGCGAGGGCATGTTTAGCAGGGGAGTGCAGAGCGAGGGCATGTTTAGGAGGGGAGTGCAGAGCGAGGGCATGTTTAGCAGGTGAGTGCAGAGCGAGGGCATGTTTAGCAGGGGAGTGCAGAGCGAGGGCATGTTTAGCAGGGGAGTGCAGAGCGAGGGCATGTTTAGCAGGTGAGTGTGCACATAACCAGGGCTAAAATAGAAGTGAGTGTGCCCAATGTTAGTGCATAGAGATAGTTATAGTATACTCCAAGGGGAGGAGCCATAACCAGGTGGGGAATTCCGAGAGCACAGAGGGCACATTAGGCCCCTCTGCAATACTGGCTCTCACTGCAGCACTGGCCCTGCCCTGAGCTGGTGTAATCGCCCTTAACAAACTATTACACACAAAAGGGTAGTGAGACATTTTGTAATTCTCGGTTTGTTTTCCATCATCCATATTTCAGTTACTGAAACACTGTTTGTGCAGCGCTTGGAAAATTTGCAGCTTTTCAGAAAGAACCCTTTACACAAGCTGTTTAATTTTTTTTTTTTCACAGTAAAACAGGTTTTACATATTAGTGCATACCGAAAAATCATCTCCTGATCACTCGTTTTATCACCAAACTCCTCAATAATTTTATTACTATAACATCTCAAAAAGCTCTGCAAATGTCCGTTATATTCTTTGAGTGCTGGATGCAGAAGCAGCTATCTTGTTTATGTCAGTGTTATCTCTGTGGTGCAGGGGCCATGTGTATTGCTCAGATCCGCCCCTTTTTTTTCAGCTTTTCTCTGCCTTTTTCTGGAGAAAAAAACATTCGAGACCTGTGCTTGACGTCTTTTTGATGATGTCGGACAGGGTCCAACATAGGACCGGAAAGGAAAAATTGCAATGTCGGACCAGGTCCGACATAGGACAACAAAGAGTTAATGTTTTATACATTTCATATTTGTATATTTTACTTCCAATATTTTAAGTCATATTTAAACAAAGGCTTGTTATTCAAAGCGTGTACCATATAGATCAACTTAGACAAACAATAGTAATCATAAAAGCATAAAGAAGGACTGCAAAGTTAGCACTAAAATGTCATCTATTTTAATAGCATAAAAACATACATAGTCGATTTTACGACGTACCATTTCTCCATAAGCTTACAAAAAAGTGTGTGTATCCAACATTGAAAAAACTGTAAAAAAAAAAAAGCAGCTCAATTTAAATTAAACTTCAACACAGTGCACAAGATTCCATTTTTCATTTCATTCACTCCTCTATTGTTGGCAGGAAACAAAATATGTCCAGAACGAAAAAAACTTTATTTTTTTCATTAAAAGTCAAAGCCGTTGTCTGATACAATACTAGTTCCCAGCGTCCCTCCCCTTAACAACGGCGCTTGTGCCTTAACATGAAATAATAGACTTTATTTCCCAGCGTCCCTCTCTTTCATGGCTTCTCGGTTCAGCTCGCTTGAATAACTTTAATTACAGATGTCTGACATCTTATTCGCCGTCCTTTTTGATTAATAAATAGTAGGTACGCGTTTTTACGCGGTGCCTTAATCACACAGGCTATTCACTTCACTGAAATAATCTGTGTTATGTTTTTCTGATTTACATTTAATTTTTTTTCTGATTTCCATTTTTACCGATTTAAAAAAAAAAAAAAAAAAAATTTAATTAGGTTTATTTAAATGAACTTGTGCACACTGCAGGCAAGGTGAACAACACAAAACCGTAAACCTACAGGCTTCTGCTTTTTCCATTTGGTTTAAGTTCATGTTCATTGGATTAAGAGTATTGTTTTATCTAATTGTATTGAAAAATAGTATTGTTAACTTTAAAAACGGGTTGTATTTGTTTTTAGTGCTGTGTGGGGGCGCTCCGAAACAAACAGATAGGCAGGGAGCCGAGTGGTAAAAAAAAGAAACAACGGTTTCATAACTTAACGTTTAAACGTTGAAACCTTTAAAGCCCTACCCAACACCAGGGTCGGGTGCGATTTTGTTTACTCGGTAAAACACAAACTGTCAATTACCATTAAAGAGGCTCTCTTTGGTACTAAAAATCATTGTTTGTCATTCCTGTTGCGTCGATTGGCTGCCCCCAGTAGCACATGACATGGCTTGCAGAGCACAGAAGCAGACACGTGACCCGCATCGAAGGGGTTTCTTTAGATCATTCTTAAAAGTCAGAGTAATGGATTTGTTTATGAAGGACGTGAAAGAAAATCTTAAGAAAAAACGAATTCCACAAACAAAAGCTCACAGAAAAATGCAAGTCTGCAGTGTGGGAATCATTTGTTGTTATTGTGGACAAAGAAGGAAAACAAGTTTTGCAAAACAGAAATTTTACATCTCAGTTCCATTTGCTCTTGGGTTAAGTTTGTAATAAAATCACGCATTTACGAGATCGTACTTCAGTTCATTTGATTTTCAGATAATGTATTTATCTTTTTATCTTTTACACAAACATATTATATATTTAATTTTGTTCATGATGGAATAAACACTGATAATAAAACTACAATAGAAAGTTGTAGATATCGAGTCACTCTTCTTTCCCCTATCTATCTCCCTCTGGGACATTCAAATTCCATCTAACTATTACTAATTTTACACCTGTTGCCTGCTCGGGCAGTACCGGACAGACTCCAGGTAAAACCGCTTCTTTATACCTTCTCTTTCCAAGCCCCTTTCCTTCGGGGTATAACAGAGCTCTGGTGTTCTCTCAGCGTGCTCTGCCCCAGCGTAATAATCTCAGCTGCATGCTGTCAGAATTCAGCAATCCTCTGGGGACACTCCTGTCAATACACTTCCTACATGAGAGAGAAGGACACGGAACAGTGACTCTTTAATTGGCTCTCAATCCTGCACGTCTCCACGCCCCGACCAATCATAGAGCGCCAGCTAGCGCACCTCCACCTGGCTTGTGCATCAACACCATGATTGACAAGTGGAGCCCTACAGGGTTTTTTGACCCCCCCTGCAGCTCATGCATGCGCCCGACAGCCAGCACAGATCTCCCCTGCCACAGCAAGTCATAATCGTTACTTGTGCAGAAGGGAGGCTTGCCCATGACAATGGCTTACAAAAAGCATAACTCCACCTCTACCTCAGTTATGTAGCCCTGCCTGCCTTCTAAATATGACATACAGTAAAATCATTTCACCCCCACGCTCTATACAGGACTCACGGGAGCACAGAGGGCACATTAGGCCCCCCTGCAATACTAGCCGTGCTCTGAGCTGGTATACTCACCCTTAACAAACTATTACACATCAACAGGGAAGTCATTTTCTTTTCATTCTTTGAAAAATGTTGTAATTCTCAGTTTGTTTTCCTTCATACATTTTTCAGGTACCGAAACACTGTTCGCTCAGCGCTGTGAAAATGTGCTTTTCAGGGAGATGGCGGCTTTCAGCAGTCAGTGCAGTTCTATTTAAATTACTGACCGTTCCTTTTTTTCTTCTTCTTACAGCTCCCCAGGCGCCCGTCCCCGTTAACCGCTCTTCAGGTAAGTACATTGTTTTTATTCTTTACATTTTTCTCTTTTGTTTATACCAGGGATGCATATTGGTTAAAATCACATTTTACAGTCACGATAGGTATGCGGTTGTTGTTTTAAAACAAAAGTCATGTTTTAATGTCCACGTAGTCTCAAGCAAGGCTGTATTGTTTATAGGATGGGACTTGCAGCGTCCACATATCTGAAGCTTGTCCTTTCATATTTAATTCAAGATTTTATTTTTCTTCTCATAGCTCATAATTTGTTTGAGATACAGAACCAGCTTCATATTTAAATATTTTGAAATCTCCTTAGGACAGATCTTAACAGTACCTTTATCTTTATCTGTGACCTCATGTGGCTGCCATATATGGTCCATGTGACTTTGTGGTTTCCAGATGACAGGTAACAAATGATCTTCATATTCAGAACACAGCTGTATTCTGTGATCCTCTAGTTCAAGTTTGATCACGGGTATCGCACAAGAAACATGAACCCTTTGTGGCTGTCATGTAACAAAACTGCCATCATCACAGGGTCAAAGACTCAAACCTGAGAGACCATCTGAGGTACTGACTTCATATCTGCATTTGCATAACACTGCCTGCTCAGTGTTTCAGTGCCCTTGACAGTCTAGCTCAGGGGTGGCTAACCCTGGACCTGTAGAGCCACAGTCCAGCAGGTTTTATAGGTAACCCTTAAATCATCCATTTCTGAAGAATGCAAGTTTTTGATCAATTTAGCAGCTTCATGTGTTCAGTTAAATCAGGAGTGGTCAGCTCTGGTCTAGGAGAGCTGCAGGGGGTTCAGGTTATCATTCAAATTATCTCTAAATTACTTAAATGAACAAATGAGCTGCTTAACTAGTCAAAATGAAATTGTTCCAAGTCTTCAGAAATTTATGATTTTAGGGGTTCCCTGTAAAACCTGCTGGATTGTGGCTCTCCAGGGACAAGGGCTGGCCACCCCCCAGTATAGTTTAAATAGCGCCCCCCACTGGTCAGGGGCTCACGTTTGTTAAAATGATCTTCTCACAGTGGCAACAAATTACTTACATTTAAGTCACTCCTGTTTGTTAGTCAATTAAATTGGTTTCAAATGAAAGCAGTTGAACAAAAAGTGTCTCTGGTAAACCTTCTTCAATAAGGTTTACTGTAGCCCCCTACTGCAGACCAAGACTCGAATCACTTCTGAATAACCCTTTAAATCAATTGCAATTCCTTTTATTGCACAGGCTGTATTGAACACACATATATACACCTTGTCAAACTGTGGGTACTAATGGGGTATTTATTACTTATGACAATAAAGGGACCTCCAGAAAACTGTAGGGAGATATTAACTGTATTGATTATTCATCATCTGTTTTATTAGTTATTTCTTAGTGGGAATATTTAATAAACTGTAAGTAGTCTGGTTATGGTGACATCAGCAATTATATCAGTGGAAACCGATACACTGTTGATGTTATTATTTTGATCATTATTCTTGGATGTAGTTCCTACTATTGCCAAAATAACAATTGTGTTTATTTTAACATGAAAACAAGAGATTTAGACGTTACCAGAAACTACCAATAATTACTCATATCCAGATTCAATAATCTGTGGTTGTTCAACCTGAATGAATGATTCAGTTCTGAGAATCCTTTCTTAGAAAGATGGTATTTATTAAGCATGCAATCAAAATACGTTCGGAAATCACACAAAACAGTTAATATCACATTGCAATAAAAACCGAGGTTTAAATAACAATTTGCCAATTAAATATTAGCACATACTGACACCATAACAAGGAATCGCACAAGACCTGAATAGATATTTAAGTATTGTTGCCTAGTGTAGAAAGCCGTTGAGTTTCAGTGTGTGGTTCCCTTGTGTTTCTCAGAGTGTCGGAGCCTCTGATCTGGATGGATTCATGCTGAGAGCTGAAAGCTGATGGTTCCAGGCACGATCTTGTACTTTCTTTTATTTATTTATTTATACGAGAGAGCGCAGTTGTAATTGACAGTGGGATTTATACTCTTTAGACAAAGATTTTTTTTTTATTTCCCGCGGCCGCTCTGATTGGCTGGTTTGTGTCTGGATTTCCGTGCCATCTTGAAAGTGTGAAAGGAGCTTTATCTTCAGTCCTGGGTTACAGTGGTGAGGGGACATTTGAAACATATCTCAAACATATCAATACATCACTCAATTAATACTAAACAATATTAAAGTGATCTTTATATTTTGAAATGAAACAATGTTTTGAAATGGAGCTCTGCTGTTATAAATCACTGGTTGGGCTGATTTTTTTAAAATCTCATTTTTACTGCATAAAGACAAACTCGGATATTTCTTTACAAGACATACTAGGAGGAGTGTGAGGAAGCTGCTCCTGAACTTCATCACAACATAATTAAAATAACCACAGAGTTTTGTTTCTCCATTCCCATTAATAATAGCCCTCATGGACAGCTTGCAAATAAACATTATAATAGCATTAACGTGTACCTGTTAAAATCCTGTCTGGTACAGTTGTTTGTAAAAGAATGTCATTCATTTACTTACCTGTTCTGGCTGTTTTGGGTGGCATCGGGTTAGTAGAGCGGAGGAGAGAGAAAATAGGTAAAGAGAGGTTAATTGTTTGTGTAAAAAACTGAGTTATTTTTGGAATAAGGTGCACAATATTTCGAGAGTAATAGGCGGGGTAATCAAGTTTAAGCAAATATACCTGTAAATGAGAGAAAAGGTTTATTATTAAAAAAGAAAGTATTACTTACCGTATAGCTCATGAGTAAAGCCGGAGCGCAGCGCGAGGGCATGTTTAGCAGGGGAGTGCAGCGCGAGGGCATTTTTGGCAGGGGAGTGCAGAGCGAGGGCATGTTTAGCAGGGGAGTGCAGAGCGAGGGCATGTTTAGCAGGGGGGTGCAGAGCGAGGGCATGTTTAGCAGGGGAGTGCAGCGCGAGGGCATTTTTGGCAGGGGAGTGCAGAGCGAGGGCATGTTTAGCAGGGGAGTGCAGAGCGAGGGCATGTTTAGAAGGGGAGTGCAGAGCGAGGGCATGTTTAGGAGGGGAGTGCAGAGCGAGGGCATGTTTAGCAGGGGGGTGCTGAGCGAGGGCATGTTTAGCAGGGGAGTGCAGAGCGAGGGCATGTTTAGCAGGGGGGTGCAGAGCGAGGGCATGTTTAGCAGGGGGGTGCAGAGCGAGGGCATGTTTAGCAGGGGGGTGCAGAGCGAGGGCATGTTTAGCAGGGGGGTGCAGAGCGAGGGCATGTTTAGCAGGGGGGTGCAGAGCGAGGGCATGTTTAGCAGGGGGGTGCAGAGCGAGGGCATGTTTAGCAGGGCAGT
The DNA here is from genome assembly GCF_902713425.1 of Acipenser ruthenus. Lineage (NCBI taxonomy): Eukaryota > Metazoa > Chordata > Actinopteri > Acipenseriformes > Acipenseridae > Acipenser > Acipenser ruthenus. Next base: position 6,082,225 of record NC_081240.1, on the reverse strand, counting down.
GCAGAGCGAGGGCATGTTTAGTAGGGGAGTGCAGAGCGAGGGCATGTTTAGCAGGGGAGTGCAGAGCGAGGGCATGTTTAGCAGGGGAGTGCAGATCGAGGGCATGTTTAGCAGGGGAGTGCAGAGCGAGGGCATGTTTAGCAGGGGAGTGCAGAGCGAGGGCATGTTTAGCAGGTGAGTGCAGAGCGAGGGCATGTTTAGCAGGTGAGTGCAGAGCGAGGGCATGTTTAGCAGGTGCGTGTGCACATAACCAGGCCTAAAATAGATGGGAGTGTGCCCAATGTTAGTGCTCAGAGATATAGTTTTAGTATAGTCCAAAGTGGAGGAGCCATAACCAGGTGGGGGAGATACGAGAACACAGAGGGCACATTAGGCCCCTCTGCAATACTGGCTCTCACTGCAGCACTGGCCCTGCCCTGAGCTGGTGTAATCACCCTTAACAAACTATTACACACAAAAGGGTAGTGAGACATTTTGTAATTCTCGGTTTGTTTTCCATCATCCATATTTCAGGTACTGAAACACTGTTTGTGCAGCGCTTGGA